>NW_026533220.1:315000-360000 GCF_028296485.1 Oppia nitens | reverse complement strand
CTCTCTCTCTTACTCTCTCTTACTCTCTCTCTCTCTCTCTCTCTCTCTCTCTCTCTCTCTCTCTCTCTCTCTCTCTCTCTCTCTCTCTCTCTCTCTCTCTCTCTCTCTCACACACACTMTCTCTCTCTCTCTCTCTCTCTGTTACTCTCTTTCTCTCTCTCTCTCTCACTATCTCTCTCTCTCTCTCTCTCACTATCTCTCTCTCTCTCTCACTATCTCTCTCTCACTATCTCTCTCTCTCTCTCTCTCTCTCTCTCACTCTCTGTGTGTATGTATTTAGTAGTAGAGACTCAATATATTAGGATTTTGTTATTTTTTTAAAAATATGTAAAAAAATATGTTTGAAACAAATATAGTAAAATTTATTTATTTTTTATTAGTCTATATTTAGTATAATATATCTAAAAAAAATGTTTGTTAAATAATACTGTAATTAATTTTGATTTAAAAAAAATATAATTAAATTATATATTTTTTTAAAATTATTTAAATTTTTTAAAAATTAAATCTATCTAAATATAAAATTATAATTTTTCTTAATTAATTATTTTTAAAAAATTATTTATTTCTTAAATATCTTATTAAATAGACAATGTAAATTAATAGATTTAAAAGTAAAATAGAAATTTCATTAATATTAAATTACTAATTATAAAATATGTTTGTGTGTGTGTGTGTGTGTGTGTGTTATTATTAAATAAATATAATTAAAATTTATAAAAATTGTGAACAAAATTTTTTTAATTAAAATTTATTATTAAATATATTATTATATTTGGTTTATTTATATATATTTAATTTCCGATCATTATCAATACTTCAATTATAATTTATTTAATATTTATATAATATAATTTATAATTATACTCCTATTTTATTAGTTTTTATTTTGTGTGAAAAAAATTTATTTATGAAAAAAATACATAACCTAAATTAAAAAAAAAAACTATATTAACCTAACCTAACCTAACCTAACCTAACCTAACGAAATAATAAATAGAGAGAAAATTATAAAATTATAATAAATAAATTATTTAATTAATAATTTTTTTCATATTTGATCGATTGAAGTTTAATTTATTTTAAAATTATTATTATTATTATCATCATTCTTACACTTAATATTTTAATTACAAATATTTATATAAAATATTTTTGCTGTTATCAACTAAAAATACAATATTTTTTTAATGTAAAAAATCACATACAGATTATTTGAAAAATTTACATTTTATATAAAAAAATTCAATAATAATTATTAAATTTTACATAATTAAAAAATAAATCACACATATATATAATATATATAAATCTATTTACTAGTATATTATATACTGGAGATAAATAAAATTTTACAATTACAAAAATTTACATCAAAATAAAAAATTTAAAAAAAATATTGAGTATATAAATAGCTTATTATATATATATTATATAATAGCTTGAAATAGTATAAAATACTTATTTAAAAAAAAACAATCAAAAAATAATAATAACTTAAATAATTATAATTCAAACATCAAAAATCTAATAATAATAATAATAATAATCTATAATTTAAAAAAAATAATATTTTAAATAATTAATAAACAAACAAAATAATAAATTACGCTTATTATAGACACAAATTACGTTGATATCTACAAATGACGTGTATATCCATAAATTACGTACACTATATACACAAATAACGTTGATTTGCACAAATTACGCAAATTTATCAAACGTAACCTAACCTAACTCAAATAATTAAAACCTGTAAAAAATCACATATAATATTTGAAAAAATTTATCTAATCCTAACCTATCTAAATTAACCAAACATAACGTAACGAAATAATAAATAGAGAAAATTATAAAATTATAATAAATAAATTATTTAATTAATAATTTTTTTCATATTTGATCGATTGAAGTTTAATTTATTTTAAAATTATTATTATTATTATTCTTACACTTAATATTTTAATTACAAATATTTATATAAAATATTTTTGCTGTTATCAACTAAAAATACAATATTTTTTTAAAGTTTTTGAAAAATTTACATTTTATATAAAAAAATTCAATAATAATTTTTAAATATTACATAATTAAAAAATAAATCACACACATATATATATAAAAAAATCTATTTACTAGTATATTATATACTGGAGATAAATAAAATTTTACAATTACAAAAATTTACATCAAAATAAAAAATTTAAAAAAAATATTGAGTATATAAATAGCTTATTATATATATATTATATAATAGCTTGAAATAGTATAAAATACTTATTTAAAAAAAAAAACAATCAAAAAATAATAATAACTTAAATAATTATAATTCAA
Source organism: Oppia nitens (assembly GCF_028296485.1). Taxonomy (NCBI): domain Eukaryota; kingdom Metazoa; phylum Arthropoda; class Arachnida; order Sarcoptiformes; family Oppiidae; genus Oppia; species Oppia nitens. The sequence goes on along the minus strand of NW_026533220.1, from coordinate 357,663 downwards.
ACATCAAAAATCTAATAATAATAATAATAATCTATAATTTAAAAAAAATAATATTTTAAATAATTAATAAACAAACAAAATAATTAATTAATTAATTAATTGATTTATATATTTAAACTAAAATTAATAAATAAAAATAAATCAATTCATACAAACATATATATATAATAAAATAATTTGAGGGGAATGTTAGGTATGTTAGGTTTTAATCGAGAAGACTAGTATTGTTTTGATGATTATTATTATTATTGTTGACCACCGAAGTATCAGCGGTAGTACCGCCGCCGCCGCCGCCAATGTTGCCGTAGTCGACAGTTGCCGAATGTGTCGCTCGTTTGATAGCTGCCAACAGTGTCGGCGTCGACGGTATACTTTCGATGTCGATATCGATTAGCTTATACTCCAAATCGGTCGAACACTTGCGCTGCCGTCGGGGCAGTACTGGCCTACTGTCCGAATTACTGCCGGTACTACTGTGGCTATGATTGCGCTCCAATGTCGAGGCACGCGGCGGTAACGGTGGACCAGTATTGTTGTTGTTGTTGGTGTTGGTGTTAGTACTGGTCGTCGATGACGCTGACGATGAGGATGTTGTCGATGAATAATGAATAGTATTCAGACCCGAATTGATTGGATGCGATCGGGGTATAGAACGGGATCGTTGGACTCGGGCGGCGCCTCCGTTCTCGAAACCGGCACTTCGAGGCCGAGACAAACAATTGTTGGCCTGATCTTGCGGTACGGAATAGATGTTTTCGTCTAGCATTTGATGGCCATAGACTGCCAGCATTTCGTTGCTGCCAATAGGGTTGGCCGCAAAAGCTGCGGCCGCACTGTTCAGTACAGCCTTTTTGTGTGTATCGCCGCCACCGCCGGGAATCGGTGGCAACGGCTGCGACAGTATCGATGGCCGGCTATCGATGTTTGACTGATGTATGTGCGCCCGCATTGTCTGAAATCGTTCGACCAGTCGCTGATGCAGTGGCCGTACGGACAACGTGTGCGACCAGATTAGGATTGGCCGCCGCAATAAAATCGGGAAATAATTTTTTTTTAGCACAAATGGGAATATAATTTTTTGATGCATTGCTTACCCATACATACATATAGTATGTAATGTATTGTCTGAATACAGTCAATACAGCGATGATTTGGTACCCAATAAACCATATAATTAACAATACATTCAATGAATAGAATATTTTCAGAGACAGTAATAATTAGTTTACAATCGATTATGTAATCAAATCGATTGATTAGTACTATTTACAAGTGAGATAGTCTAAAATTTTTCAATTTTCTAGGGTTGCATCATGGACAATTATTTTTGAGTTTTATTTTGTTGAAACATTAAGTAATACACAAATTATTAGTAGTAATAATTATATAAATTATTAGTAGTTATAATTATACAAATTATAATTAATAGTATAGTGTAAAAATTAAAAAAGTTAATCCATTATATAAAATTTTTAATATAAAAATAACTAAATAATTAATGTTTTTGATTTTTTAGTAGCACATATTATATAAATACTTTATATAAAATTTTTAATGTAAAAATAATTAAATAATACTAAATAATAAATTTTTTGATTTATATTTTACTGAATTACATGATTTATAGAATATTTTATTATTTTTTAATATTAAGTAGTATATACAGTAGTATAGAGTGGAAAATAAACAATTTTATATATATTTATCTTATACTAAATTGTATTGAATCATTAATAACATTTATAAAATTATAATTAATACTATAAATTACTTACATTATAAACACAAATGACGTTGTACACAAATTACGGTGACAATTAATTACGCTGATTTACATAAATTACGTTTATTATAGACACAAATTACGTTGATTTACATAAATTACGTTTATTATAGACACAAATTACATTTATTATAGACACAAATTACGTTGATATCCACAAATTACGTTTATATTCATAAATTACGATGACAAGAATTATTACGTTAAACTTATTTAGTATTATCTCATCTAATCTCTAATCTCTAATCTCTAATCTCTAATCTCTAATCTCTAATCTCTAATCTAATCTCTAATCTAATCTCTAATCTAATCTCTAATCTCTAATCTAATTACGTTGATATCCACAAATTACGTTGATATCCATAAATTACGTTGATACACACAAATTTCGTTGATATCTACAAATTACGTTGATTTACATAAATTACGTTGATATCTACAAATGACGTTGATATCCACAAATTACGTTAATATTCATAAAATACGTTGATTTACAAAAATTACGTTTATTATAGACACAAATTACGTTTATATCCATAAATTACTTTGAAAATAATTAATTATGTCAATTTACATAAATTACGTTTATTATAGACACAAATTATTTTGATATTAATAAATTACGTTGATTTCCGCAAATTACGCTAATATTCATAAATTACGTTGATTTACATAAATTACGTTTATTATAGACACAAATTATGTTTATATCCATAAATTACTGTGACAATAATTAATTACGTCAATTTACATAAATTACGCTTATTATAGACACAAATTACGTTGATATCTACAAATGACGTGTATATCCATAAATTACGTACACTATATACACAAATAACGTTGATTTGCACAAATTACGCAAATTTATCAAACGTAACCTAACCTAACTCAAATAATTAAAACCTGTAAAAAATCACATATAATATTTGAAAAAATTTATCTAATCCTAACCTATCTAAATTAACCAAACATAACGTAACGAAATAATAAATAGAGAAAATTATAAAATTATAATAAATAAATTATTTAATTAATAATTTTTTTCATATTTGATCGATTGAAGTTTAATTTATTTTAAAATTATTATTATTATTATTCTTACACTTAATATTTTAATTACAAATATTTATATAAAATATTTTTGCTGTTATCAACTAAAAATACAATATTTTTTTAAAGTTTTTGAAAAATTTACATTTTATATAAAAAAATTCAATAATAATTTTTAAATATTACATAATTAAAAAATAAATCACACACATATATATATAAAAAAATCTATTTACTAGTATATTATATACTGGAGATAAATAAAATTTTACAATTACAAAAATTTACATCAAAATAAAAAATTTAAAAAAAATATTGAGTATATAAATAGCTTATTATATATATATTATATAATAGCTTGAAATAGTATAAAATACTTATTTAAAAAAAAAAACAATCAAAAAATAATAATAACTTAAATAATTATAATTCAAACATCAAAAATCTAATAATAATAATAATAATCTATAATTTAAAAAAAAATAATATTTTAAATAATTAATAAACAAACAAAATAATTAATTAATTAATTAATTGATTTATATATTTAAACTAAAATTAATAAATAAAAATAAATCAATTCATACAAACATATATATATAATAAAATAATTTGAGGGGAATGTTAGGTATGTTAGGTTTTAATCGAGAAGACTAGTATTGTTTTGATGATTATTATTATTATTGTTGACCACCGAAGTATCAGCGGTAGTACCGCCGCCGCCGCCGCCAATGTTGCCGTAGTCGACAGTTGCCGAATGTGTCGCTCGTTTGATAGCTGCCAACAGTGTCGGCGTCGACGGTATACTTTCGATGTCGATATCGATTAGCTTATACTCCAAATCGGTCGAACACTTGCGCTGCCGTCGGGGCAGTACTGGCCTACTGTCCGAATTACTGCCGGTACTACTGTGGCTATGATTGCGCTCCAATGTCGAGGCACGCGGCGGTAACGGTGGACCAGTATTGTTGTTGTTGTTGTGTTGGTGTTAGTACTGGTCGTCGATGACGCTGACGATGAGGATGTTGTCGATGAATAATGAATAGTATTCAGACCCGAATTGATTGGATGCGATCGGGGTATAGAACGGGATCGTTGGACTCGGGCGGCGCCTCCGTTCTCGAAACCGGCACTTCGAGGCCGAGACAAACAATTGTTGGCCTGATCTTGCGGTACGGAATAGATGTTTTCGTCTAGCATTTGATGGCCATAGACTGCCAGCATTTCGTTGCTGCCAATAGGGTTGGCCGCAAAAGCTGCGGCCGCACTGTTCAGTACAGCCTTTTTGTGTGTATCGCCGCCACCGCCGGGAATCGGTGGCAACGGCTGCGACAGTATCGATGGCCGGCTATCGATGTTTGACTGATGTATGTGCGCCCGCATTGTCTGAAATCGTTCGACCAGTCGCTGATGCAGTGGCCGTACGGACAACGTGTGCGACCAGATTAGGATTGGCCGCCGCAATAAAATCGGGAAATAATTTTTTTTTAGCACAAATGGGAATATAATTTTTTGATGCATTGCTTACCCATACATACATATAGTATGTAATGTATTGTCTGAATACAGTCAATACAGCGATGATTTGGTACCCAATAAACCATATAATTAACAATACATTCAATGAATAGAATATTTTCAGAGACAGTAATAATTAGTTTACAATCGATTATGTAATCAAATCGATTGATTAGTACTATTTACAAGTGAGATAGTCTAAAATTTTTCAATTTTCTAGGGTTGCATCATGGACAATTATTTTTGAGTTTTATTTTGTTGAAACATTAAGTAATACACAAATTATTAGTAGTAATAATTATATAAATTATTAGTAGTTATAATTATACAAATTATAATTAATAGTATAGTGTAAAAATTAAAAAAGTTAATCCATTATATAAAATTTTTAATATAAAAATAACTAAATAATTAATGTTTTTGATTTTTTAGTAGCACATATTATATAAATACTTTATATAAAATTTTTAATGTAAAATAATTAAATAATACTAAATAATAAATTTTTTGATTTATATTTTACTGAATTACATGATTTATAGAATATTTTATTATTTTTTAATATTAAGTAGTATATACAGTAGTATAGAGTGGAAAATAAACAATTTTATATATATTTATCTTATACTAAATTGTATTGAATCATTAATAACATTTATAAAATTATAATTAATACTATAAATTACTTACATTATAAACACAAATGACGTTGTACACAAATTACGGTGACAATTAATTACGCTGATTTACATAAATTACGTTTATTATAGACACAAATTACGTTGATTTACATAAATTACGTTTATTATAGACACAAATTACATTTATTATAGACACAAATTACGTTGATATCCACAAATTACGTTTATATTCATAAATTACGATGACAAGAATTATTACGTTAAACTTATTTAGTATTATCTCATCTAATCTCTAATCTCTAATCTCTAATCTCTAATCTCTAATCTCTAATCTCTAATCTAATCTCTAATCTAATCTCTAATCTAATCTCTAATCTAATTACGTTGATATCCACAAATTACGTTGATATCCATAAATTACGTTGATACACACAAATTTCGTTGATATCTACAAATTACGTTGATTTACATAAATTACGTTGATATCTACAAATGACGTTGATATCCACAAATTACGTTAATATTCATAAAATACGTTGATTTACAAAAATTACGTTTATTATAGACACAAATTACGTTTATATCCATAAATTACTTTGAAAATAATTAATTATGTCAATTTACATAAATTACGTTTATTATAGACACAAATTATTTTGATATTAATAAATTACGTTGATTTCCGCAAATTACGCTAATATTCATAAATTACGTTGATTTACATAAATTACGTTTATTATAGACACAAATTATGTTTATATCCATAAATTACTGTGACAATAATTAATTACGTCAATTTACATAAATTACGCTTATTATAGACACAAATTACGTTGATATCTACAAATGACGTGTATATCCATAAATTACGTACACTATATACACAAATAACGTTGATTTGCACAAATTACGCAAATTTATCAAACGTAACCTAACCTAACTCAAATAATTAAAACCTGTAAAAAATCACATATAATATTTGAAAAAATTTATCTAATCCTAACCTATCTAAATTAACCAAACATAACGTAACGAAATAATAAATAGAGAAAATTATAAAATTATAATAAATAAATTATTTAATTAATAATTTTTTTCATATTTGATCGATTGAAGTTTAATTTATTTTAAAATTATTATTATTATTATTCTTACACTTAATATTTTAATTACAAATATTTATATAAAATATTTTTGCTGTTATCAACTAAAAATACAATATTTTTTTAAAGTTTTTGAAAAATTTACATTTTATATAAAAAAATTCAATAATAATTTTTAAATATTACATAATTAAAAAATAAATCACACACATATATATATAAAAAAATCTATTTACTAGTATATTATATACTGGAGATAAATAAAATTTTACAATTACAAAAATTTACATCAAAATAAAAAATTTAAAAAAAATATTGAGTATATAAATAGCTTATTATATATATATTATATAATAGCTTGAAATAGTATAAAATACTTATTTAAAAAAAAAAACAATCAAAAAATAATAATAACTTAAATAATTATAATTCAAACATCAAAAATCTAATAATAATAATAATAATCTATAATTTAAAAAAAAATAATATTTTAAATAATTAATAAACAAACAAAATAATTAATTAATTAATTAATTGATTTATATATTTAAACTAAAATTAATAAATAAAAATAAATCAATTCATACAAACATATATATATAATAAAATAATTTGAGGGGAATGTTAGGTATGTTAGGTTTTAATCGAGAAGACTAGTATTGTTTTGATGATTATTATTATTATTGTTGACCACCGAAGTATCAGCGGTAGTACCGCCGCCGCCGCCGCCAATGTTGCCGTAGTCGACAGTTGCCGAATGTGTCGCTCGTTTGATAGCTGCCAACAGTGTCGGCGTCGACGGTATACTTTCGATGTCGATATCGATTAGCTTATACTCCAAATCGGTCGAACACTTGCGCTGCCGTCGGGGCAGTACTGGCCTACTGTCCGAATTACTGCCGGTACTACTGTGGCTATGATTGCGCTCCAATGTCGAGGCACGCGGCGGTAACGGTGGACCAGTATTGTTGTTGTTGGTGTTGGTGTTAGTACTGGTCGTCGATGACGCTGACGATGAGGATGTTGTCGATGAATAATGAATAGTATTCAGACCCGAATTGATTGGATGCGATCGGGGTATAGAACGGGATCGTTGGACTCGGGCGGCGCCTCCGTTCTCGAAACCGGCACTTCGAGGCCGAGACAAACAATTGTTGGCCTGATCTTGCGGTACGGAATAGATGTTTTCGTCTAGCATTTGATGGCCATAGACTGCCAGCATTTCGTTGCTGCCAATAGGGTTGGCCGCAAAAGCTGCGGCCGCACTGTTCAGTACAGCCTTTTTGTGTGTATCGCCGCCACCGCCGGGAATCGGTGGCAACGGCTGCGACAGTATCGATGGCCGGCTATCGATGTTTGACTGATGTATGTGCGCCCGCATTGTCTGAAATCGTTCGACCAGTCGCTGATGCAGTGGCCGTACGGACAACGTGTGCGACCAGATTAGGATTGGCCGCCGCAATAAAATCGGGAAATAATTTTTTTTAGCACAAATGGGAATATAATTTTTTGATGCATTGCTTACCCATACATACATATAGTATGTAATGTATTGTCTGAATACAGTCAATACAGCGATGATTTGGTACCCAATAAACCATATAATTAACAATACATTCAATGAATAGAATATTTTCAGAGACAGTAATAACGTTTGTAATGATTATGTAATCAAATCGATTGATTAGTACTATTTACAAGTGAGATAGTCTAAAATTTTTCAATTTTCTAGGGTTGCATCATGGACAATTATTTTTGAGTTTTATTTTGTTGAAACATTAAGTAATACACAAATTATTAGTAGTAATAATTATATAAATTATTAGTAGTTATAATTATACAAATTATAATTAATAGTATAGTGTAAAAATTAAAAAAGTTAATCCATTATATAAAATTTTTAATATAAAAATAACTAAATAATTAATGTTTTTGATTTTTTAGTAGCACATATTATATAAATACTTTATATAAAATTTTTAATGTAAAAATAATTAAATAATACTAAATAATAAATTTTTTGATTTATATTTTACTGAATTACATGATTTATAGAATATTTTATTATTTTTTAATATTAAGTAGTATATACAGTAGTATAGAGTGGAAAATAAACAATTTTATATATATTTATCTTATACTAAATTGTATTGAATCATTAATAACATTTATAAAATTATAATTAATACTATAAATTACTTACATTATAAACACAAATGACGTTGTACACAAATTACGGTGACAATTAATTACGCTGATTTACATAAATTACGTTTATTATAGACACAAATTACGTTGATTTACATAAATTACGTTTATTATAGACACAAATTACATTTATTATAGACACAAATTACGTTGATATCCACAAATTACGTTTATATTCATAAATTACGATGACAAGAATTATTACGTTAAACTTATTTAGTATTATCTCATCTAATCTCTAATCTCTAATCTCTAATCTCTAATCTCTAATCTCTAATCTCTAATCTAATCTAATCTAATCTCTAATCTAATCTCTAATCTAATCTAATTACGTTGATATCCACAAATTACGTTGATATCCATAAATTACGTTGATACACACAAATTTCGTTGATATCTACAAATTACGTTGATTTACATAAATTACGTTGATATCTACAAATGACGTTGATATCCACAAATTACGTTAATATTCATAAAATACGTTGATTTACAAAAATTACGTTTATTATAGACACAAATTACGTTTATATCCATAAATTACTTTGAAAATAATTAATTATGTCAATTTACATAAATTACGTTTATTATAGACACAAATTATTTTGATATTAATAAATTACGTTGATTTCCGCAAATTACGCTAATATTCATAAATTACGTTGATTTACATAAATTACGTTTATTATAGACACAAATTATGTTTATATCCATAAATTACTGTGACAATAATTAATTACGTCAATTTACATAAATTACGCTTATTATAGACACAAATTACGTTGATATCTACAAATGACGTGTATATCCATAAATTACGTACACTATATACACAAATAACGTTGATTTGCACAAATTACGCAAATTTATCAAACGTAACCTAACCTAACTCAAATAATTAAAACCTGTAAAAAATCACATATAATATTTGAAAAAATTTATCTAATCCTAACCTATCTAAATTAACCAAACATAACGTAACGAAATAATAAATAGAGAAAATTATAAAATTATAATAAATAAATTATTTAATTAATAATTTTTTTCATATTTGATCGATTGAAGTTTAATTTATTTTAAAATTATTATTATTATTATTCTTACACTTAATATTTTAATTACAAATATTTATATAAAATATTTTTGCTGTTATCAACTAAAAATACAATATTTTTTTAAAGTTTTTGAAAAATTTACATTTTATATAAAAAAATTCAATAATAATTTTTAAATATTACATAATTAAAAAATAAATCACACACATATATATATAAAAAAATCTATTTACTAGTATATTATATACTGGAGATAAATAAAATTTTACAATTACAAAAATTTACATCAAAATAAAAAATTTAAAAAAAATATTGAGTATATAAATAGCTTATTATATATATATTATATAATAGCTTGAAATAGTATAAAATACTTATTTAAAAAAAAAAACAATCAAAAAATAATAATAACTTAAATAATTATAATTCAAACATCAAAAATCTAATAATAATAATAATAATCTATAATTTAAAAAAAAAATAATATTTTAAATAATTAATAAACAAACAAAATAATTAATTAATTAATTAATTGATTTATATATTTAAACTAAAATTAATAAATAAAAATAAATCAATTCATACAAACATATATATATAATAAAATAATTTGAGGGGAATGTTAGGTATGTTAGGTTTTAATCGAGAAGACTAGTATTGTTTTGATGATTATTATTATTATTGTTGACCACCGAAGTATCAGCGGTAGTACCGCCGCCGCCGCCGCCAATGTTGCCGTAGTCGACAGTTGCCGAATGTGTCGCTCGTTTGATAGCTGCCAACAGTGTCGGCGTCGACGGTATACTTTCGATGTCGATATCGATTAGCTTATACTCCAAATCGGTCGAACACTTGCGCTGCCGTCGGGGCAGTACTGGCCTACTGTCCGAATTACTGCCGGTACTACTGTGGCTATGATTGCGCTCCAATGTCGAGGCACGCGGCGGTAACGGTGGACCAGTATTGTTGTTGTTGGTGTTGGTGTTAGTACTGGTCGTCGATGACGCTGACGATGAGGATGTTGTCGATGAATAATGAATAGTATTCAGACCCGAATTGATTGGATGCGATCGGGGTATAGAACGGGATCGTTGGACTCGGGCGGCGCCTCCGTTCTCGAAACCGGCACTTCGAGGCCGAGACAAACAATTGTTGGCCTGATCTTGCGGTACGGAATAGATGTTTTCGTCTAGCATTTGATGGCCATAGACTGCCAGCATTTCGTTGCTGCCAATAGGGTTGGCCGCAAAAGCTGCGGCCGCACTGTTCAGTACAGCCTTTTTGTGTGTATCGCCGCCACCGCCGGGAATCGGTGGCAACGGCTGCGACAGTATCGATGGCCGGCTATCGATGTTTGACTGATGTATGTGCGCCCGCATTGTCTGAAATCGTTCGACCAGTCGCTGATGCAGTGGCCGTACGGACAACGTGTGCGACCAGATTAGGATTGGCCGCCGCAATAAAATCGGGAAATAATTTTTTTTAGCACAAATGGGAATATAATTTTTTGATGCATTGCTTACCCATACATACATATAGTATGTAATGTATTGTCTGAATACAGTCAATACAGCGATGATTTGGTACCCAATAAACCATATAATTAACAATACATTCAATGAATAGAATATTTTCAGAGACAGTAATAATTAGTTTACAATCGATTATGTAATCAAATCGATTGATTAGTACTATTTACAAGTGAGATAGTCTAAAATTTTTCAATTTTCTAGGGTTGCATCATGGACAATTATTTTTGAGTTTTATTTTGTTGAAACATTAAGTAATACACAAATTATTAGTAGTAATAATTATATAAATTATTAGTAGTTATAATTATACAAATTATAATTAATAGTATAGTGTAAAAATTAAAAAAGTTAATCCATTATATAAAATTTTTAATATAAAAATAACTAAATAATTAATGTTTTTGATTTTTTAGTAGCACATATTATATAAATACTTTATATAAAATTTTTAATGTAAAAATAATTAAATAATACTAAATAATAAATTTTTTGATTTATATTTTACTGAATTACATGATTTATAGAATATTTTATTATTTTTTAATATTAAGTAGTATATACAGTAGTATAGAGTGGAAAATAAACAATTTTATATATATTTATCTTATACTAAATTGTATTGAATCATTAATAACATTTATAAAATTATAATTAATACTATAAATTACTTACATTATAAACACAAATGACGTTGTACACAAATTACGGTGACAATTAATTACGCTGATTTACATAAATTACGTTTATTATAGACACAAATTACGTTGATTTACATAAATTACGTTTATTATAGACACAAATTACATTTATTATAGACACAAATTACGTTGATATCCACAAATTACGTTTATATTCATAAATTACGATGACAAGAATTATTACGTTAAACTTATTTAGTATTATCTCATCTAATCTCTAATCTCTAATCTCTAATCTCTAATCTCTAATCTCTAATAATCTAATCTCTAATCTAATCTCTAATCTAATCTCTAATCTAATTACGTTGATATCCACAAATTACGTTGATATCCATAAATTACGTTGATACACACAAATTTCGTTGATATCTACAAATTACGTTGATTTACATAAATTACGTTGATATCTACAAATGACGTTGATATCCACAAATTACGTTAATATTCATAAAATACGTTGATTTACAAAAATTACGTTTATTATAGACACAAATTACGTTTATATCCATAAATTACTTTGAAAATAATTAATTATGTCAATTTACATAAATTACGTTTATTATAGACACAAATTATTTTGATATTAATAAATTACGTTGATTTCCGCAAATTACGCTAATATTCATAAATTACGTTGATTTACATAAATTACGTTTATTATAGACACAAATTATGTTTATATCCATAAATTACTGTGACAATAATTAATTACGTCAATTTACATAAATTACGCTTATTATAGACACAAATTACGTTGATATCTACAAATGACGTGTATATCCATAAATTACGTACACTATATACACAAATAACGTTGATTTGCACAAATTACGCAAATTTATCAAACGTAACCTAACCTAACTCAAATAATTAAAACCTGTAAAAAATCACATATAATATTTGAAAAAATTTATCTAATCCTAACCTATCTAAATTAACCAAACATAACGTAACGAAATAATAAATAGAGAAAATTATAAAATTATAATAAATAAATTATTTAATTAATAATTTTTTTCATATTTGATCGATTGAAGTTTAATTTATTTTAAAATTATTATTATTATTATTCTTACACTTAATATTTTAATTACAAATATTTATATAAAATATTTTTGCTGTTATCAACTAAAAATACAATATTTTTTTAAAGTTTTTGAAAAATTTACATTTTATATAAAAAAATTCAATAATAATTTTTAAATATTACATAATTAAAAAATAAATCACACACATATATATATAAAAAAATCTATTTACTAGTATATTATATACTGGAGATAAATAAAATTTTACAATTACAAAAATTTACATCAAAATAAAAAATTTAAAAAAAATATTGAGTATATAAATAGCTTATTATATATATATTATATAATAGCTTGAAATAGTATAAAATACTTATTTAAAAAAAAAAACAATCAAAAAATAATAATAACTTAAATAATTATAATTCAAACATCAAAAATCTAATAATAATAATAATAATCTATAATTTAAAAAAAAATAATATTTTAAATAATTAATAAACAAACAAAATAATTAATTAATTAATTAATTGATTTATATATTTAAACTAAAATTAATAAATAAAAATAAATCAATTCATACAAACATATATATATAATAAAATAATTTGAGGGGAATGTTAGGTATGTTAGGTTTTAATCGAGAAGACTAGTATTGTTTTGATGATTATTATTATTATTGTTGACCACCGAAGTATCAGCGGTAGTACCGCCGCCGCCGCCGCCAATGTTGCCGTAGTCGACAGTTGCCGAATGTGTCGCTCGTTTGATAGCTGCCAACAGTGTCGGCGTCGACGGTATACTTTCGATGTCGATATCGATTAGCTTATACTCCAAATCGGTCGAACACTTGCGCTGCCGTCGGGGCAGTACTGGCCTACTGTCCGAATTACTGCCGGTACTACTGTGGCTATGATTGCGCTCCAATGTCGAGGCACGCGGCGGTAACGGTGGACCAGTATTGTTGTTGTTGGTGTTGGTGTTAGTACTGGTCGTCGATGACGCTGACGATGAGGATGTTGTCGATGAATAATGAATAGTATTCAGACCCGAATTGATTGGATGCGATCGGGGTATAGAACGGGATCGTTGGACTCGGGCGGCGCCTCCGTTCTCGAAACCGGCACTTCGAGGCCGAGACAAACAATTGTTGGCCTGATCTTGCGGTACGGAATAGATGTTTTCGTCTAGCATTTGATGGCCATAGACTGCCAGCATTTCGTTGCTGCCAATAGGGTTGGCCGCAAAAGCTGCGGCCGCACTGTTCAGTACAGCCTTTTTGTGTGTATCGCCGCCACCGCCGGGAATCGGTGGCAACGGCTGCGACAGTATCGATGGCCGGCTATCGATGTTTGACTGATGTATGTGCGCCCGCATTGTCTGAAATCGTTCGACCAGTCGCTGATGCAGTGGCCGTACGGACAACGTGTGCGACCAGATTAGGATTGGCCGCCGCAATAAAATCGGGAAATAATTTTTTTTTAGCACAAATGGGAATATAATTTTTTGATGCATTGCTTACCCATACATACATATAGTATGTAATGTATTGTCTGAATACAGTCAATACAGCGATGATTTGGTACCCAATAAACCATATAATTAACAATACATTCAATGAATAGAATATTTTCAGAGACAGTAATAACGTTTGTAATGATTATGTAATCAAATCGATTGATTAGTACTATTTACAAGTGAGATAGTCTAAAATTTTTCAATTTTCTAGGGTTGCATCATGGACAATTATTTTTGAGTTTTATTTTGTTGAAACATTAAGTAATACACAAATTATTAGTAGTAATAATTATATAAATTATTAGTAGTTATAATTATACAAATTATAATTAATAGTATAGTGTAAAAATTAAAAAAGTTAATCCATTATATAAAATTTTTAATATAAAAATAACTAAATAATTAATGTTTTTGATTTTTTAGTAGCACATATTATATAAATACTTTATATAAAATTTTTAATGTAAAAATAATTAAATAATACTAAATAATAAATTTTTTGATTTATATTTTACTGAATTACATGATTTATAGAATATTTTATTATTTTTTAATATTAAGTAGTATATACAGTAGTATAGAGTGGAAAATAAACAATTTTATATATATTTATCTTATACTAAATTGTATTGAATCATTAATAACATTTATAAAATTATAATTAATACTATAAATTACTTACATTATAAACACAAATGACGTTGTACACAAATTACGGTGACAATTAATTACGCTGATTTACATAAATTACGTTTATTATAGACACAAATTACGTTGATTTACATAAATTACGTTTATTATAGACACAAATTACATTTATTATAGACACAAATTACGTTGATATCCACAAATTACGTTTATATTCATAAATTACGATGACAAGAATTATTACGTTAAACTTATTTAGTATTATCTCATCTAATCTCTAATCTCTAATCTCTAATCTCTAATCTCTAATCTCTAATCTAATCTCTAATCTAATCTCTAATCTAATCTCTAATCTAATTACGTTGATATCCACAAATTACGTTGATATCCATAAATTACGTTGATACACACAAATTTCGTTGATATCTACAAATTACGTTGATTTACATAAATTACGTTGATATCTACAAATGACGTTGATATCCACAAATTACGTTAATATTCATAAAATACGTTGATTTACAAAAATTACGTTTATTATAGACACAAATTACGTTTATATCCATAAATTACTTTGAAAATAATTAATTATGTCAATTTACATAAATTACGTTTATTATAGACACAAATTATTTTGATATTAATAAATTACGTTGATTTCCGCAAATTACGCTAATATTCATAAATTACGTTGATTTACATAAATTACGTTTATTATAGACACAAATTATGTTTATATCCATAAATTACTGTGACAATAATTAATTACGTCAATTTACATAAATTACGCTTATTATAGACACAAATTACGTTGATATCTACAAATGACGTGTATATCCATAAATTACGTACACTATATACACAAATAACGTTGATTTGCACAAATTACGCAAATTTATCAAACGTAACCTAACCTAACTCAAATAATTAAAACCTGTAAAAAATCACATATAATATTTGAAAAAATTTATCTAATCCTAACCTATCTAAATTAACCAAACATAACGTAACGAAATAATAAATAGAGAAAATTATAAAATTATAATAAATAAATTATTTAATTAATAATTTTTTTCATATTTGATCGATTGAAGTTTAATTTATTTTAAAATTATTATTATTATTATTCTTACACTTAATATTTTAATTACAAATATTTATATAAAATATTTTTGCTGTTATCAACTAAAAATACAATATTTTTTTAAAGTTTTTGAAAAATTTACATTTTATATAAAAAAATTCAATAATAATTTTTAAATATTACATAATTAAAAAATAAATCACACACATATATATATAAAAAAATCTATTTACTAGTATATTATATACTGGAGATAAATAAAATTTTACAATTACAAAAATTTACATCAAAATAAAAAATTTAAAAAAAATATTGAGTATATAAATAGCTTATTATATATATATTATATAATAGCTTGAAATAGTATAAAATACTTATTTAAAAAAAAAAACAATCAAAAAATAATAATAACTTAAATAATTATAATTCAAACATCAAAAATCTAATAATAATAATAATAATCTATAATTTAAAAAAAATAATATTTTAAATAATTAATAAACAAACAAAATAATTAATTAATTAATTAATTGATTTATATATTTAAACTAAAATTAATAAATAAAAATAAATCAATTCATACAAACATATATATATAATAAAATAATTTGAGGGGAATGTTAGGTATGTTAGGTTTTAATCGAGAAGACTAGTATTGTTTTGATGATTATTATTATTATTGTTGACCACCGAAGTATCAGCGGTAGTACCGCCGCCGCCGCCGCCAATGTTGCCGTAGTCGACAGTTGCCGAATGTGTCGCTCGTTTGATAGCTGCCAACAGTGTCGGCGTCGACGGTATACTTTCGATGTCGATATCGATTAGCTTATACTCCAAATCGGTCGAACACTTGCGCTGCCGTCGGGGCAGTACTGGCCTACTGTCCGAATTACTGCCGGTACTACTGTGGCTATGATTGCGCTCCAATGTCGAGGCACGCGGCGGTAACGGTGGACCAGTATTGTTGTTGTTGGTGTTGGTGTTAGTACTGGTCGTCGATGACGCTGACGATGAGGATGTTGTCGATGAATAATGAATAGTATTCAGACCCGAATTGATTGGATGCGATCGGGGTATAGAACGGGATCGTTGGACTCGGGCGGCGCCTCCGTTCTCGAAACCGGCACTTCGAGGCCGAGACAAACAATTGTTGGCCTGATCTTGCGGTACGGAATAGATGTTTTCGTCTAGCATTTGATGGCCATAGACTGCCAGCATTTCGTTGCTGCCAATAGGGTTGGCCGCAAAAGCTGCGGCCGCACTGTTCAGTACAGCCTTTTTGTGTGTATCGCCGCCACCGCCGGGAATCGGTGGCAACGGCTGCGACAGTATCGATGGCCGGCTATCGATGTTTGACTGATGTATGTGCGCCCGCATTGTCTGAAATCGTTCGACCAGTCGCTGATGCAGTGGCCGTACGGACAACGTGTGCGACCAGATTAGGATTGGCCGCCGCAATAAAATCGGGAAATAATTTTTTTTAGCACAAATGGGAATATAATTTTTTGATGCATTGCTTACCCATACATACATATAGTATGTAATGTATTGTCTGAATACAGTCAATACAGCGATGATTTGGTACCCAATAAACCATATAATTAACAATACATTCAATGAATAGAATATTTTCAGAGACAGTAATAACGTTTGTAATGATTATGTAATCAAATCGATTGATTAGTACTATTTACAAGTGAGATAGTCTAAAATTTTTCAATTTTCTAGGGTTGCATCATGGACAATTATTTTTGAGTTTTATTTTGTTGAAACATTAAGTAATACACAAATTATTAGTAGTAATAATTATATAAATTATTAGTAGTTATAATTATACAAATTATAATTAATAGTATAGTGTAAAAATTAAAAAAGTTAATCCATTATATAAAATTTTTAATATAAAAATAACTAAATAATTAATGTTTTTGATTTTTTAGTAGCACATATTATATAAATACTTTATATAAAATTTTTAATGTAAAAATAATTAAATAATACTAAATAATAAATTTTTTGATTTATATTTTACTGAATTACATGATTTATAGAATATTTTATTATTTTTTAATATTAAGTAGTATATACAGTAGTATAGAGTGGAAAATAAACAATTTTATATATATTTATCTTATACTAAATTGTATTGAATCATTAATAACATTTATAAAATTATAATTAATACTATAAATTACTTACATTATAAACACAAATGACGTTGTACACAAATTACGGTGACAATTAATTACGCTGATTTACATAAATTACGTTTATTATAGACACAAATTACGTTGATTTACATAAATTACGTTTATTATAGACACAAATTACATTTATTATAGACACAAATTACGTTGATATCCACAAATTACGTTTATATTCATAAATTACGATGACAAGAATTATTACGTTAAACTTATTTAGTATTATCTCATCTAATCTCTAATCTCTAATCTCTAATCTCTAATCTCTAATCTCTAATCTAATCTCTAATCTAATCTCTAATCTAATCTCTAATCTAATTACGTTGATATCCACAAATTACGTTGATATCCATAAATTACGTTGATACACACAAATTTCGTTGATATCTACAAATTACGTTGATTTACATAAATTACGTTGATATCTACAAATGACGTTGATATCCACAAATTACGTTAATATTCATAAAATACGTTGATTTACAAAAATTACGTTTATTATAGACACAAATTACGTTTATATCCATAAATTACTTTGAAAATAATTAATTATGTCAATTTACATAAATTACGTTTATTATAGACACAAATTATTTTGATATTAATAAATTACGTTGATTTCCGCAAATTACGCTAATATTCATAAATTACGTTGATTTACATAAATTACGTTTATTATAGACACAAATTATGTTTATATCCATAAATTACTGTGACAATAATTAATTACGTCAATTTACATAAATTACGCTTATTATAGACACAAATTACGTTGATATCTACAAATGACGTGTATATCCATAAATTACGTACACTATATACACAAATAACGTTGATTTGCACAAATTACGCAAATTTATCAAACGTAACCTAACCTAACTCAAATAATTAAAACCTGTAAAAAATCACATATAATATTTGAAAAAATTTATCTAATCCTAACCTATCTAAATTAACCAAACATAACGTAACGAAATAATAAATAGAGAAAATTATAAAATTATAATAAATAAATTATTTAATTAATAATTTTTTTCATATTTGATCGATTGAAGTTTAATTTATTTTAAAATTATTATTATTATTATTCTTACACTTAATATTTTAATTACAAATATTTATATAAAATATTTTTGCTGTTATCAACTAAAAATACAATATTTTTTTAAAGTTTTTGAAAAATTTACATTTTATATAAAAAAATTCAATAATAATTTTTAAATATTACATAATTAAAAAATAAATCACACACATATATATATAAAAAAATCTATTTACTAGTATATTATATACTGGAGATAAATAAAATTTTACAATTACAAAAATTTACATCAAAATAAAAAATTTAAAAAAAATATTGAGTATATAAATAGCTTATTATATATATATTATATAATAGCTTGAAATAGTATAAAATACTTATTTAAAAAAAAAAACAATCAAAAAATAATAATAACTTAAATAATTATAATTCAAACATCAAAAATCTAATAATAATAATAATAATCTATAATTTAAAAAAAAATAATATTTTAAATAATTAATAAACAAACAAAATAATTAATTAATTAATTAATTGATTTATATATTTAAACTAAAATTAATAAATAAAAATAAATCAATTCATACAAACATATATATATAATAAAATAATTTGAGGGGAATGTTAGGTATGTTAGGTTTTAATCGAGAAGACTAGTATTGTTTTGATGATTATTATTATTATTGTTGACCACCGAAGTATCAGCGGTAGTACCGCCGCCGCCGCCGCCAATGTTGCCGTAGTCGACAGTTGCCGAATGTGTCGCTCGTTTGATAGCTGCCAACAGTGTCGGCGTCGACGGTATACTTTCGATGTCGATATCGATTAGCTTATACTCCAAATCGGTCGAACACTTGCGCTGCCGTCGGGGCAGTACTGGCCTACTGTCCGAATTACTGCCGGTACTACTGTGGCTATGATTGCGCTCCAATGTCGAGGCACGCGGCGGTAACGGTGGACCAGTATTGTTGTTGTTGGTGTTGGTGTTAGTACTGGTCGTCGATGACGCTGACGATGAGGATGTTGTCGATGAATAATGAATAGTATTCAGACCCGAATTGATTGGATGCGATCGGGGTATAGAACGGGATCGTTGGACTCGGGCGGCGCCTCCGTTCTCGAAACCGGCACTTCGAGGCCGAGACAAACAATTGTTGGCCTGATCTTGCGGTACGGAATAGATGTTTTCGTCTAGCATTTGATGGCCATAGACTGCCAGCATTTCGTTGCTGCCAATAGGGTTGGCCGCAAAAGCTGCGGCCGCACTGTTCAGTACAGCCTTTTTGTGTGTATCGCCGCCACCGCCGGGAATCGGTGGCAACGGCTGCGACAGTATCGATGGCCGGCTATCGATGTTTGACTGATGTATGTGCGCCCGCATTGTCTGAAATCGTTCGACCAGTCGCTGATGCAGTGGCCGTACGGACAACGTGTGCGACCAGATTAGGATTGGCCGCCGCAATAAAATCGGGAAATAATTTTTTTTAGCACAAATGGGAATATAATTTTTTGATGCATTGCTTACCCATACATACATATAGTATGTAATGTATTGTCTGAATACAGTCAATACAGCGATGATTTGGTACCCAATAAACCATATAATTAACAATACATTCAATGAATAGAATATTTTCAGAGACAGTAATAACGTTTGTAATGATTATGTAATCAAATCGATTGATTAGTACTATTTACAAGTGAGATAGTCTAAAATTTTTCAATTTTCTAGGGTTGCATCATGGACAATTATTTTTGAGTTTTATTTTGTTGAAACATTAAGTAATACACAAATTATTAGTAGTAATAATTATATAAATTATTAGTAGTTATAATTATACAAATTATAATTAATAGTATAGTGTAAAAATTAAAAAAGTTAATCCATTATATAAAATTTTTAATATAAAAATAACTAAATAATTAATGTTTTTGATTTTTTAGTAGCACATATTATATAAATACTTTATATAAAATTTTTAATGTAAAAATAATTAAATAATACTAAATAATAAATTTTTTGATTTATATTTTACTGAATTACATGATTTATAGAATATTTTATTATTTTTTAATATTAAGTAGTATATACAGTAGTATAGAGTGGAAAATAAACAATTTTATATATATTTATCTTATACTAAATTGTATTGAATCATTAATAACATTTATAAAATTATAATTAATACTATAAATTACTTACATTATAAACACAAATGACGTTGTACACAAATTACGGTGACAATTAATTACGCTGATTTACATAAATTACGTTTATTATAGACACAAATTACGTTGATTTACATAAATTACGTTTATTATAGACACAAATTACATTTATTATAGACACAAATTACGTTGATATCCACAAATTACGTTTATATTCATAAATTACGATGACAAGAATTATTACGTTAAACTTATTTAGTATTATCTCATCTAATCTCTAATCTCTAATCTCTAATCTCTAATCTCTAATCTCTAATCTAATCTCTAATCTAATCTCTAATCTAATCTCTAATCTAATTACGTTGATATCCACAAATTACGTTGATATCCATAAATTACGTTGATACACACAAATTTCGTTGATATCTACAAATTACGTTGATTTACATAAATTACGTTGATATCTACAAATGACGTTGATATCCACAAATTACGTTAATATTCATAAAATACGTTGATTTACAAAAATTACGTTTATTATAGACACAAATTACGTTTATATCCATAAATTACTTTGAAAATAATTAATTATGTCAATTTACATAAATTACGTTTATTATAGACACAAATTATTTTGATATTAATAAATTACGTTGATTTCCGCAAATTACGCTAATATTCATAAATTACGTTGATTTACATAAATTACGTTTATTATAGACACAAATTATGTTTATATCCATAAATTACTGTGACAATAATTAATTACGTCAATTTACATAAATTACGCTTATTATAGACACAAATTACGTTGATATCTACAAATGACGTGTATATCCATAAATTACGTACACTATATACACAAATAACGTTGATTTGCACAAATTACGCAAATTTATCAAACGTAACCTAACCTAACTCAAATAATTAAAACCTGTAAAAAATCACATATAATATTTGAAAAAATTTATCTAATCCTAACCTATCTAAATTAACCAAACATAACGTAACGAAATAATAAATAGAGAAAATTATAAAATTATAATAAATAAATTATTTAATTAATAATTTTTTTCATATTTGATCGATTGAAGTTTAATTTATTTTAAAATTATTATTATTATTATTCTTACACTTAATATTTTAATTACAAATATTTATATAAAATATTTTTGCTGTTATCAACTAAAAATACAATATTTTTTTAAAGTTTTTGAAAAATTTACATTTTATATAAAAAAATTCAATAATAATTTTTAAATATTACATAATTAAAAAATAAATCACACACATATATATATAAAAAAATCTATTTACTAGTATATTATATACTGGAGATAAATAAAATTTTACAATTACAAAAATTTACATCAAAATAAAAAATTTAAAAAAAATATTGAGTATATAAATAGCTTATTATATATATATTATATAATAGCTTGAAATAGTATAAAATACTTATTTAAAAAAAAAAACAATCAAAAAATAATAATAACTTAAATAATTATAATTCAAACATCAAAAATCTAATAATAATAATAATAATCTATAATTTAAAAAAATAATATTTTAAATAATTAATAAACAAACAAAATAATTAATTAATTAATTAATTGATTTATATATTTAAACTAAAATTAATAAATAAAAATAAATCAATTCATACAAACATATATATATAATAAAATAATTTGAGGGGAATGTTAGGTATGTTAGGTTTTAATCGAGAAGACTAGTATTGTTTTGATGATTATTATTATTATTGTTGACCACCGAAGTATCAGCGGTAGTACCGCCGCCGCCGCCGCCAATGTTGCCGTAGTCGACAGTTGCCGAATGTGTCGCTCGTTTGATAGCTGCCAACAGTGTCGGCGTCGACGGTATACTTTCGATGTCGATATCGATTAGCTTATACTCCAAATCGGTCGAACACTTGCGCTGCCGTCGGGGCAGTACTGGCCTACTGTCCGAATTACTGCCGGTACTACTGTGGCTATGATTGCGCTCCAATGTCGAGGCACGCGGCGGTAACGGTGGACCAGTATTGTTGTTGTTGGTGTTGGTGTTAGTACTGGTCGTCGATGACGCTGACGATGAGGATGTTGTCGATGAATAATGAATAGTATTCAGACCCGAATTGATTGGATGCGATCGGGGTATAGAACGGGATCGTTGGACTCGGGCGGCGCCTCCGTTCTCGAAACCGGCACTTCGAGGCCGAGACAAACAATTGTTGGCCTGATCTTGCGGTACGGAATAGATGTTTTCGTCTAGCATTTGATGGCCATAGACTGCCAGCATTTCGTTGCTGCCAATAGGGTTGGCCGCAAAAGCTGCGGCCGCACTGTTCAGTACAGCCTTTTTGTGTGTATCGCCGCCACCGCCGGGAATCGGTGGCAACGGCTGCGACAGTATCGATGGCCGGCTATCGATGTTTGACTGATGTATGTGCGCCCGCATTGTCTGAAATCGTTCGACCAGTCGCTGATGCAGTGGCCGTACGGACAACGTGTGCGACCAGATTAGGATTGGCCGCCGCAATAAAATCGGGAAATAATTTTTTTTTAGCACAAATGGGAATATAATTTTTTGATGCATTGCTTACCCATACATACATATAGTATGTAATGTATTGTCTGAATACAGTCAATACAGCGATGATTTGGTACCCAATAAACCATATAATTAACAATACATTCAATGAATAGAATATTTTCAGAGACAGTAATAACGTTTGTAATGATTATGTAATCAAATCGATTGATTAGTACTATTTACAAGTGAGATAGTCTAAAATTTTTCAATTTTCTAGGGTTGCATCATGGACAATTATTTTTGAGTTTTATTTTGTTGAAACATTAAGTAATACACAAATTATTAGTAGTAATAATTATATAAATTATTAGTAGTTATAATTATACAAATTATAATTAATAGTATAGTGTAAAAATTAAAAAAGTTAATCCATTATATAAAATTTTTAATATAAAAATAACTAAATAATTAATGTTTTTGATTTTTTAGTAGCACATATTATATAAATACTTTATATAAAATTTTTAATGTAAAAATAATTAAATAATACTAAATAATAAATTTTTTGATTTATATTTTACTGAATTACATGATTTATAGAATATTTTATTATTTTTTAATATTAAGTAGTATATACAGTAGTATAGAGTGGAAAATAAACAATTTTATATATATTTATCTTATACTAAATTGTATTGAATCATTAATAACATTTATAAAATTATAATTAATACTATAAATTACTTACATTATAAACACAAATGACGTTGTACACAAATTACGGTGACAATTAATTACGCTGATTTACATAAATTACGTTTATTATAGACACAAATTACGTTGATTTACATAAATTACGTTTATTATAGACACAAATTACATTTATTATAGACACAAATTACGTTGATATCCACAAATTACGTTTATATTCATAAATTACGATGACAAGAATTATTACGTTAAACTTATTTAGTATTATCTCATCTAATCTCTAATCTCTAATCTCTAATCTCTAATCTCTAATCTCTAATCTAATCTCTAATCTAATCTCTAATCTAATCTCTAATCTAATTACGTTGATATCCACAAATTACGTTGATATCCATAAATTACGTTGATACACACAAATTTCGTTGATATCTACAAATTACGTTGATTTACATAAATTACGTTGATATCTACAAATGACGTTGATATCCACAAATTACGTTAATATTCATAAAATACGTTGATTTACAAAAATTACGTTTATTATAGACACAAATTACGTTTATATCCATAAATTACTTTGAAAATAATTAATTATGTCAATTTACATAAATTACGTTTATTATAGACACAAATTATTTTGATATTAATAAATTACGTTGATTTCCGCAAATTACGCTAATATTCATAAATTACGTTGATTTACATAAATTACGTTTATTATAGACACAAATTATGTTTATATCCATAAATTACTGTGACAATAATTAATTACGTCAATTTACATAAATTACGCTTATTATAGACACAAATTACGTTGATATCTACAAATGACGTGTATATCCATAAATTACGTACACTATATACACAAATAACGTTGATTTGCACAAATTACGCAAATTTATCAAACGTAACCTAACCTAACTCAAATAATTAAAACCTGTAAAAAATCACATATAATATTTGAAAAAATTTATCTAATCCTAACCTATCTAAATTAACCAAACATAACGTAACGAAATAATAAATAGAGAAAATTATAAAATTATAATAAATAAATTATTTAATTAATAATTTTTTTCATATTTGATCGATTGAAGTTTAATTTATTTTAAAATTATTATTATTATTATTCTTACACTTAATATTTTAATTACAAATATTTATATAAAATATTTTTGCTGTTATCAACTAAAAATACAATATTTTTTTAAAGTTTTTGAAAAATTTACATTTTATATAAAAAAATTCAATAATAATTTTTAAATATTACATAATTAAAAAATAAATCACACACATATATATATAAAAAAATCTATTTACTAGTATATTATATACTGGAGATAAATAAAATTTTACAATTACAAAAATTTACATCAAAATAAAAAATTTAAAAAAAATATTGAGTATATAAATAGCTTATTATATATATATTATATAATAGCTTGAAATAGTATAAAATACTTATTTAAAAAAAAAAACAATCAAAAAATAATAATAACTTAAATAATTATAATTCAAACATCAAAAATCTAATAATAATAATAATAATCTATAATTTAAAAAAAAAATAATATTTTAAATAATTAATAAACAAACAAAATAATTAATTAATTAATTAATTGATTTATATATTTAAACTAAAATTAATAAATAAAAATAAATCAATTCATACAAACATATATATATAATAAAATAATTTGAGGGGAATGTTAGGTATGTTAGGTTTTAATCGAGAAGACTAGTATTGTTTTGATGATTATTATTATTATTGTTGACCACCGAAGTATCAGCGGTAGTACCGCCGCCGCCGCCGCCAATGTTGCCGTAGTCGACAGTTGCCGAATGTGTCGCTCGTTTGATAGCTGCCAACAGTGTCGGCGTCGACGGTATACTTTCGATGTCGATATCGATTAGCTTATACTCCAAATCGGTCGAACACTTGCGCTGCCGTCGGGGCAGTACTGGCCTACTGTCCGAATTACTGCCGGTACTACTGTGGCTATGATTGCGCTCCAATGTCGAGGCACGCGGCGGTAACGGTGGACCAGTATTGTTGTTGTTGTTGGTGTTGGTGTTAGTACTGGTCGTCGATGACGCTGACGATGAGGATGTTGTCGATGAATAATGAATAGTATTCAGACCCGAATTGATTGGATGCGATCGGGGTATAGAACGGGATCGTTGGACTCGGGCGGCGCCTCCGTTCTCGAAACCGGCACTTCGAGGCCGAGACAAACAATTGTTGGCCTGATCTTGCGGTACGGAATAGATGTTTTCGTCTAGCATTTGATGGCCATAGACTGCCAGCATTTCGTTGCTGCCAATAGGGTTGGCCGCAAAAGCTGCGGCCGCACTGTTCAGTACAGCCTTTTTGTGTGTATCGCCGCCACCGCCGGGAATCGGTGGCAACGGCTGCGACAGTATCGATGGCCGGCTATCGATGTTTGACTGATGTATGTGCGCCCGCATTGTCTGAAATCGTTCGACCAGTCGCTGATGCAGTGGCCGTACGGCCAACGGTGCCAGTCGGCCATGCAATGTTAGACCGCCTTCCAGTATCCGTACCTGATGTGCAATACCCGACTTCAGTCGGACAACGTGTGCGGCCAGATTAGGATTGGCCGCAATAAAGGCTGGCATCAAAAATGCGTCCATATATTTGGCAACACCACCGTTGACAGCCGCCTCTAGGATACCCTAAAAATCGTAGAAAAATTTTGTGATTATCAATTAATTATCGGTAATTTTTTCATCAAATAATCGGCATTTAATTACTTGTAATCGCATCGATAGCGGCGATATTGACTCGTATTTTGTATCCGAAGTAAAATTTGAGATCAATTTCGACAATTCGGTATTCATATTCTCGATGGTTTCGCAGGCGTGCTCTATCGGCAATACTTGAGTGGTCTGAGTGGCCACTACTTCGAACATCCGTAGGACACCCGGCAGCCGATGCTCTATCTGACAACAGGTTCGTTCAATCCATAGGGATTTGAATTCATTGTTCGGATCGAACGGTGCCCGTTGTACGGGTCGATCGTAAATAAATTTGCGGACACAATTGGTATTATAGTAGCTAAGAGCCGGTTCGGGTACCATATTCTGAACCGATGAACCACTACCGACGCCGTTAGTGTCCATTGATTTCGATATGTACGGCGGTTCGGCAATCGGCTTGACGGCCACTATTTGAATATCTATATACCCGTAAACAACAACAACAACAACATTAAAACTTCTAAACCGGTAATTAAACCAATAGTTTATTTATTTTTAATTAGATCTATACATACATTGTGCCTGAGCTTCGGTAATACTGTCGTCGGGCGGTATATTTTTGGTCATCAGCTGAGCGGCGGGAAACTCCGATTGGATGCGCTGAGTGAAGGCGCCAATCTTTTCCAGTTCGAGTCCGCGAAATATGAATACCCGATTCTGGTTAACGGTAAGCAAACAAACAAAAAATGGACAACAATTAACACACACACACACACACATCCCTGTCCTCCCCGGACCATTACCTGTAAAAATACGGGAAAGTCCAGGCCATAGAAACCGACTTTGAAATATTCGTTTTCGGGCCTTAATTTCGTTAAAATTTTATCCAAAAAATTGGCATGCCTTTTCAATACTAGCGATAGCTTATCCAGTTGATACTGGCGCTCGTAAACCGGTGCCAGTTCCTTACACACGTGGACACCTTCCTCCCAGCAGGCGCCCCGATCAAAATATTCAATAATTTGCTGATATAGTTGCTCTTTTTTCACCAGTTCCGCTGACCCTTCCCAGGACAGTAGGTTTGTATGCAGCTGTAGTGTAAATGCCGATTCGGCATAATTGCCCAGTAGGATATGTAGGGCCGATAGTTTTTCAATATACCTCAGCATAATCGCCGTACGATTACCCGAACATATTTCGTCCCGATAAAATCGTAACAATGCATACGTACACATTAGTACCGAATCGCCATCGCCGCCATCGGCCGACATGACTGTCCTGTAGTCGATCAATAGGGACAACAGTTTCGATAGTGAACCGATAAAACGGTGGCCATCGTCCCGCCAGAGTGGCGTCAATTGTGTTAGTTTTTCGTTTAGACTAATAATAATAATAATAATAATAATAAAATAAAAATTAACCGGTAATTAATTAATAATAAAAAAATTATATATATATAATTAATAGATATAATATAGGATTAAGTTTGTGGGGGAGGGGATGGGAGGGGAGAGAGGGATGGGAGAGATATAAAAGTAAACGAGTCTTACAATTGTTTAACATTATTCCTGTAATAATGTGTTTTATTTTTGTATAGCAATTGATAGTAGAAATAGAGAGAGAAAATTAGATAATTATTTTTCAACATTTTTTAATTAAAAAATATTTAGTTAAAAAAAACTAAAAAAAAATTAATTAATTAATTCATACATAGCTGACAGCAATTCCCGAAATTCGGAATCGCCGGCACCGTTGTTGACCAGTATATCGATTTTGTCGATTAGCGCACATTCGACCTAAACATATATATATATATATATATCGGGTGTAAACAAAAAAAATATCGGGTATTAATAAATAAAAATTTAGGGTTAAAATTACGGTAATTATAACTAAACTAACCTGTTTGAAATTGCCATTACAATTATACTCGACATTAATCATATCGTAAAATATGGGAATCGTTGCCTTCCGCAGATCAGTTTCGGGTACCAGTGTTACCTCCAAAAATGGTGATACCAGGGCCGGGATGAAATTGATTTTCAGGGAACCCAACTGATCCCAGCAGCCGACCAACTGGAAGCCCATCAGTACGCGCATATCGGGACCGTAGTTATCCAAAATGGACATTTGTTTGGCCAGCGAATAGGATTCCAGTTGAAGGGTACGTTGGGTTAGGAAACTGATGGCCAACGAAAAAAATGATCGCCAAACCAGTACATCGAAAGTTAGATCCAAGAAATCGCGGCTCATTATAGCGCACAGCTCCTGTAGTGCGCATAGTATGACCCGATTGGCTGTCATTTTCATCGCTGACCAATGATCGGGAAAGTGGGCCAGTGTTGCGTGAAATGCCGCGAAAATATGACACAATAGCTCTTTTCGCTGACGGTGTGACCGGATTTCAAACAGTTGGATATAATCCGTGTCATTCATACGCTCTAACAGTGATATAAAACAAGTGATAAATTGTGATAAATAGTCGGAATCGTTTTGGCCGCTAATCTCCGATAAGTCAATAATATGTTCGACCATTACGTCCAGTGCACCAATCGATAGCATTTCCGTATCCCGTTGGCTACCGTTTTGCCTCAATTCAATGACAATACGCCTGAGTATTGGTAGCGACTCTTTTTCGACAATATGCAGAACCAGTTGACGGATAACTGTGTCCAACAGTTCAAATCGGGATTCATCATCCGTCCATATCGTCCGACATTTAACCGTTTCATTTATGACCATCAGTTTGGCAGCGATTATCTTATAGTTACCGTCGAATACCGAATTGATAATCATTTTGATTAGTTTTGATAGATTCATAACGTTCAGGACATTGATGAGCTGCGGAAAGGTTATCGGTATCGACACCAGTATCGCCTCCTGTATTGATGTTATACTTTCATCGCTCGGACCTATAATTAGTCGGGGGGGGGGGGGGTAATCACAACAATGGTCAGCAACATATCCATAATAAACATCTATCGGTAATCTCTAATCATACCTTTAGTTTCGATAGTAAGCACCCGATTCAGCGAACCGTACAGTGCAAACATATCCGACCGAAAACTATCGCTATCATCATTGTGACCAGTGGCCCGTGTAAACAATATCCTCGACTGTATAATAAATTTGATCAGCCACGACAAGACGCGCATACATTTCAATATGGCTTCGCGTTTGTGCGAATCGCCGACCATTTCGGCGCATTGTTTTACACACGATATCAGCCCTTTGTGGACAAGTGCTGCGCTAAACTGGGACTCAATGTAGACATCGAGTGCCGGCTCGTAGCTCCTGAATCTCGGTTCAGCCAACGTAGTGAATATATGGATCAACACTTTGAATACTAGTCCCGAATGGCTGGTCGTTGAGCCGTCGTTGTTGGCAAACATTGAAAACAGAGCGTCGAGTACGTCCTCCAAAAATTTGACCAACTCTTCGCCGGGTATTCGCATTACCCGCTGAAGCGCATCGTTAACGGCTTCGGGATTCTGGCGCCATTTGAGTAGCGACAGTAAATCACTGTTTTGGGTGAGTTTGGACGATACCAAACACGTCCGTACGTGACACAGCTCTTTCGGTGAACGGCCAAACAAACCCGAAGTTGAGGCGCACTGGGCGTCCTTCGGTCCCCACGGTATGAATATATAGTCGTTAACGTTATCCAATTTACGGATGTCTTCGCATTTGTAGATATAGAGTTCGTGATCGCCGTCGGGTATACAGGCGCCCATCGGATTGGCCAGCGGTAGGAATGCAAACCCCAGTAGTTTTCGGTCCCTGTCCTTCGACGAACAATGCCGAAACTCGAACCGTATGTGGGCGGCCTCGAACAAGTCCAGCGGTACATAGACTTTCATTTGTTCGCTAAGTTTCGGACAATTCTGGTGATACAAGACATGCGACCGATGATAGGTATGCCTATCGTCGTTGACACCGTTGCTGATGGCCTTATCCTGTATGCCTTCGTCGGTAACCAGACAAGTGGTTACTTCGATATTTTTCGGTATTGTTTTACCGCTTTTTTCGAATTCGGCCGATTCGATGGACAAATAGAAATCGTTTCGAAAATGGCCGGCACTTATAATGTCGCCGAAACTACGGGTCAACGCTACGCAAGTGTTGGGCGCTTCCAGCAAATGGGGCGGCAGTTCATCGCCGCTCATCAGTTTGCAGCTGATGTTGATGTAGGCGTTCTGGCAATGGGTCAGCTTATTGGTCTGTTTGCGCACCAGTATGTCGTAATTGGATGCCATATCTCCCTCGTAGAGTTTCAACGCTACGTCCGAATCTCGGATCAGGTCGGCAATCGGTACCATATTGAAGGCCAGTGCCCGTTTGAAATGGCCGGTTCCCTGAACCGATTTACCCGATCGTTCGTTGACAAACATTTTACCGAAACGCCAAACCTGGACACAAAGCTGCAGGCCGTCGGCACCGCTGCCGCTACCGGCGCTACCGTTGGCGGCCAATGTTTTGGCTGATAAATCGGTAAACACAACTCGGCTGAGTTTGGCATTCGGTTTGTAGCAAAACTTTTCGGTCAGATATTCGTTGCCATCGAATAGCGAAAAATCCATTTGAATTTGATTGCTATCATCGATGCCATTGAAATTAGTTTCGCGTAACTGAAGTAGAAAGTGATTCTTCTTGACATTCTTGACGTCGGGCAGATGTCGGCCGATACTACTCAACGATAGCGAGTGGACACTGTCGGCCGACGATGAACTACCACCACCACCACCGCTGCCGCTGGAATAGTGTGCCAAATGAGCGTCGAGTAGTTCCAGCGGTGATCGCGATTCGGGTTCAACTGGTTCGCCGGTTGGCGTCCGCGGAACAAAATCCAGACCGAGTGTATCGTTACCCCAGTCAAGTTTGCCGACTATTTGCTGGCGTAGTGTACGGCCAATATCGGCCGTACAGGTGGTAGTGGTTGTGACCGACGACGACAACAGTTGTTTGCGCCATTCGATCAGTTCGACCATCGCTACGCGTATGGCCTCGAATCGATGATAGTCTCGTTTCAGATACAGATCGCGCCATTTGTGATGCCATTCGCGCAGTGTGGCCACCACTTCGCGGGCCAACGGATCGTCCAGCGGTGAGCCGTTATCACTATGTTTGAGGAAACACGAAATCAATCAATCAATTAATACCATTCATACAGAAGAGATATATCATTGAATTCATGTTTTTTGTTTGTTTTTTTTTTGGTTACCATTTCTTGTTATCATATTTGCCGCCATAAGTCTTGATGTGGACATAATGTGCGGGAAATATACCAATTTTACAACAGTTTCGTTGGGAATATCCTCGAAACCAACCTAATTGATGACATTGTGGATCAAATTGTAAGAAGAAATGTGTGTTTTTTTATTGATATCAAGAGAGACAGAGAGAGAGACAGAGAGAGAGACAGAGAGAGAGACAGAGAGAGAGACAGAGAGAGACAGAGACAGAGAGAGAGAGAGAGAGAAAGAGAGGCAGAGAGAGAAAGAGAGAGAGAGACGTCAGTCATACCATTAGATTCTTGTAAAATGACGACAATATCGCCGACACAGAGCTCAAGACAATGTCTGGATTGGTGTCTAAAGTTATGAATGGCTGTCAATATATGATATAAATTCAAAAAATCAAAACAAAAAAAAACAATTAATAAGTTTTGGATTTAATTTATAGACAATTATTACAACATTAATAATAATGACTGTCAACTAAGTTAATTGTTGCAATCATTATCATCACACTTACCGATAGCTAACTGTTTGCCATTCAATGTGTGCCACGAATTGCTATTATCTTTCATTATTATTATTATTATACACTGAGAGAAAAAAATTATAAAAAAAATTATTTTTTTCTCTACGTGTAGTTACTAATAATCATTTAAATAGTTATTATAATTATTAGACATTATATATTAATTTTTGTTTGTTTGGTTTTTATGATATATTGATAATTAAATTTGAAATTTTAAATAAACACAAAATATTAAACAAAAATTTTTGATAATAATTATCAATAAATTTATGTCTATATATATATATATATATATATATATATATAAAACACTTGTAATTATTATTAATTATTAATAATTATTTATTAGACATGATATCGCAAATATTTTTTTTTAAATTATAATAATAACTATGTATTATTTTTAATTTTTTTTTTGGTTAAAATTTAAGTATTTATTTATATATGATATTACACTTCCTTATTAAAAACAATTAGTAATAAAAACAAAACAAAAATAAGTAGCAAACTGTCAATTCAATTATGATATTTAAAATAAAATAATTTTATAACAAAATTTTTTAAGTTTTAGTTAATACTGTATATAATATCATATTATTATTATTTTGTTTTAATAAAAACATTTTTATAAAAAATCTTTGGTTACAATATAAACATTAAAAATATAATTAGTATTTTTTAAAAAAAAATTTATGATGATTATTATTATTATTATTAAAGTTAGACAGATCAAATTATCAAATACATGATAAAAAATATAAAATTATTAATAAAAAACTTGGAGATTCACTGGTATTTTATATATATATTAAAATTTTTAAAAAATAATATTTATATCATTTATAATTTAAAAAAAAAAAAAATGAGTATGATAATAAAAATTGAGTATCATATAAAAAGTGTAAAAATATCTATAGATTATTTTTAATATATTACAATTAAAATAATCACATTTTTAATTATTATTATTATTATTAGCTAGTTGATTATATAATAATAATAAATATTATTATATATTTTTACAATGTCAATGTCATTATAAATAACACACACACTGTACATATACACTGTAGTATAAAAACATGTATTACTGTATACTATAGATTACCCATACATTTATAAAGTCTATTATTATTATTGTTATTGTTTATCGATTTTTTTTTAATTTCATGGGTTATTATATACTCATGGGTTTTGACAGTACTATTCAAAATCAAAAAATCACACACAAAAACATATATAGTATATTACCCCTTCATATACAACGTTACATATTTTATTTTGACCAAATAAAAAATGCACATGTTCAAAAAAAATTTCAAATTTAAATTATATTGTTAATAATATCAATATTTAGTTAAAAAAAATAAAATTATTAAAAGTATTTATTTATTTTATTTAAAATTAATTTTTGTCTAAAATTTAATTAATTAAAAATATTATTTACTATTATATATATATATAGAAATAGTTATTATTAATGGATCCCCAAAAATAAAATAAATTGATTATTGATTTTAATTAAATAATACCAACAAAAAAAAACTGTTCATTAAAAACGTACACCACAATTTATATACATTAATTTTATTGACCCCCTCCCTCCCTCCCTCCTATTCAATGTAATATCTATTGAAAAACACTAAACCATTATAGTAAAAAAAAAAACGTAACATCATATATGAGTATTTCAAAAAACTGCAAAACAAAAATTATAAACACATTGATAGTACAGTACTGTATAACATACAGTAATAACTTGTAAAATGGGCATAACTCATGTGTTTGGCGCTCAAAATTGTACATATAGTAGCAGAAACATTACTATGAAACACTTTAAAACATATATAGAATACCTATACGAATAACTAATCTAAAATAGTACTGTTAGTTCGGTATAGTTTAATTCAATTCAATATTACTAGTTAAATACCAAATAGTTAAGCCCTTATTCCTTATTGGACAATCCTATTGTGTGTTTAGTATTGAATATAATAATAATAATAATAATAATAACAACACAAATGTCATAACAAGATGGAGACCGAAGCGATGGTCGAGGACTCCGTGGGCATCGCCGAGGATTTAGTGGACGCATTGGACACAATGTTACAGAATATGACCTCATTGGACATCGTTCATCACGACCATCACTATTGCCGCCGTTACGAATACTATGTATCGGCTGCGGCAATGGTGGACACGACTGCGATGGCGATACCGAACACTAGTGCTGGTGTTGGTGTTGGCGCTCAACAACAACCGTCGGCCGACGATAACAACCATCAGTTGCCGGTAGTTCTACCGCCACTGGACGACTCGACAGTAGCGACTACACTGGCCGATACGGTCGCAGCCGCCCAGTTGGTCGATACGGTTACGACGGCTGCGTACGGCGGCAGCGGTAGTGGTAGTCATCCGACGACACCAGTGATGAAAACATCATCTGCCCAGCCGTTGACGCCAACAACAAATGTTTTGGCCGCGGCCGCAGTCACCGCTGCTGCTGTTGACCACCAGTGCGCGCCGTCTACATCGTCCGAATTGGACGACGTGATTGCCGCTCTACGAGCCGTCGAAAGTGGTCACAGTCTACTGTCAGATCAGCCATCATCGGTGGCAGCGACGGCGGCGGCGACACCTGTCGTTCCCATCACTACTGCCAGTAGTAGTAGTATTAGTGGTAGTAATAGTAGTAGTTTTGGCGCTACAAACAGTTTTACCGCCAAAGACAGTCCGACAACTGTTAGTAGTGTCCATAATACTAGTGCTCCGATGGTGGCGGCGGCTGTGGCCAACACTCCCAAAGCGGCTGCCATTAGCAACGATGCCATTACTACGCCCGTGGCCACCACCACCATCACCGCAGCCGCTGAACAAACAACAACGTCCACTGGCCGACAGCAGCGAACACGACGTAAACCAAAACGATGGGATGACGACGAAGTTGAGGTAGATTTTAGCGGACAGTTGGGTATTCTGGCTGAACAACAACAACAACAGTCGACAGCAGCAGCGGCGGCAGCAGTAGCTGCTGGTAAACAACAACAGCCGACGGTAACGGCGGCAGGAAAACAATTGGACAAAGAGTCCGATAATAATAATAATAATAATCGGACGACAAACAAGAGGTCGCTGACGACAAACATTAATAGCAATAATGTTATCAATAAGAAACTGAAGGTTTGTTTGTTTCTGTTGTTGTGGTTATTGTTTATCACTTGGATTTGTTTGGAACCGTTTAACCGATTTTTTTTGGTTTTGTTTTTTTTGAAGGCCACAAATGACAAGAAAGCTCCTGTCATTCCTTCAGATAACGATGAAGAAGCTGATGATAATGACAGCAACGATGATGATGATGACAAAGATGGTAGCAATGATGACGACGACGATGATGATGAAGACGATGAAAATGAATCTGATTTTGGATCAGATGACGATCCGGACAAACTATGGTTTATTTTTATTTATTTTTTATATATATATGTTATTTATTTTATTTATTTGTTTCTTTCAATTATTAAAGGTGTATATGTCGTCAGCCGCACGACAATAGGTTTATGATTGGCTGCGACTCCTGTGAGGAATGGTTCCACGGAAAGTGTGTTAACGTAACCAAACAGCAAGGTTTGTACTATTGTTGTTGTTGTTGGTGTTTATTAATTGGTTATTATTTTTTTGTGTGTATCACAACTGTAGGTCGTATTTGGGAAAAGGAGGGCAAAGAATGGATATGTCAGACCTGTCAGAAAGGTATCGCCGATGGCGTCAAACGCGACGATCTGAAGAAGCAAGCGGACGATAAACGGGCCAAACAGGAAGCAAAAGAACGAATTCAGGCACAAACCAAACGACTGGCGAGAGAAAAGTTTCTGAAAAAAGAGGAAAAGACTCGCGAGAATAATAATAATAATTCACGTAATATTCGTGACAACCGCCGTCGGTCGTCATCGACGGGTTCAGCGGCGGCGGCGACGACGAAAAAAACAAAGAAAAACGCACAACAAAAACAATCGTCCGATAAGACCAACAACAACAAGAAGTCAAAAACACCGAAACAATCACCGATTACCCCATTGCCGGCCGATGTAGTGGCCGCGGCTGTGGTTGCCGTCGACGCCCGTAAACTGTCGAAAATGCCGCCAAAAAAACGCGAACTACATCTGCGTCATCAGGAAGCGGAAGAGTCGGAGAAATTGAAAAAATTGATTAAATCATCGAAAAAAGATCTCAACAAAAAACGCGAACAATTGTTGGCCAAAAAACGAACGTCAAAAGATTCGTTATCGCTGGACGAATCGTCGTCGGGTGCGACCACTCCCGGTGGCGGCGTCGGCGGCGGTAAACATCGAGACAGTGTTGACTACGAACCGATATCCAAAGTGGTTCCCGTTGTACGCAAACCCGAACATAAAAAGAAACACAAAGACGCCATCGATATGTCTGTACAGGACCTGTTCAAAGCCGAACCCATCAAAAAGTCATCGATCACTAATCCGCCCACAACTCCGACAACACCCGGCACTCCCAACAACAACAATAACATCAACAGCAATACTAATACGCCGTTTGGTAGCAGCAGCCGAAAGCTGTCGATAGATTCGCGCCGTTTGTCCACAACTGGTGGTTCGGCGGCTGCTGCGGCCGCTCATGAACGGCCATGTCCGGCCGGTTGTGGCCGACAGGTGACGGCCGCCAACAACAATAGCATCTACTGTAGCAACGATTGTATTGAATCGCATGTTAAAGAAATGTTGAAATTGTTGCGCAATAATCGTCGCGAACGATCGGATTCGGGCAATAAAATCAAAGAAATCGATCGCCGAGTAGTTGTCGTCGAAAAGTCAAGCGGTCGGCTACTGTCCGGTAAAGACGGTATACCCGAACGCGAGGTATTGGAGTTTATTAAGTCGAATCCGACATACGAAGTGTTTCGGCCGTCAAATCTCAAGCAAACAACAACAACAACAACGCCGACATCGTTACCAACAACGCCGTTGTCTTCGTCCGATAGGAAAAGGATTGGCAACGGCGGCGGCGGTAGTGGTGGTGACGATTCGTCTAGTCTTAAGTCGCCGCTGAAGAGTCCGAAGAAAGATTCGGCATCGGCGGACAAAAGTGGCCCGAATCGGACGCCATTAGTTCGAAGCAATAGCCGCAGCGGATCGGATATAGCCAGGATTGGCGACGGAGTGGATCCCATTCGTACCAATGTTAAGACAACACTAAAGGATGCATTGATTAACAGGTATTTTCTATTTTTTTTAAAAAATAAGATTCAATTATCTTATTATTTGATTAAATCATTTCATTTTACATAAAAATCATTGAATTATTTTTTTTAATCTTTTTATTTATTTGTTATTTATTTAAATTATTATTTTTTGTTGTTGTTGTTGATTACAATTTATACTTTATTTATTTTATATATATATATATATATATATATCTTAGAATCTCATAATATATTATTTAATTTATTTATTTGTTAATTGTTTTCAATTGTATTATTATTATCATCTCATATATATATATATATATATACTACCGGTATATCCCATACCATAACATCCACTATTCATATTATTATTATTATTATTATTATCTCATTATAATTAGTCATTGAATAATAGCATTTTCAATTACCAAATTAAATTGCATTATATATATATATATATATTTATTTTATTTATAAATTTTTTTTTCTCATTTATTTTTTTTCCCGGTTATTATTATTGTTATTATTTCGGTGTCATTATGTTTTTGCCATTAAACCAACCAAAACCAACCAAAACCAACAGATGTAAAGAAGCAAACGAATCGGCGCCCAACACACAGGACATCCAGAAGATTGCCAATCGTATCGAAGAAGAACTATTCAAACTGTTCAATAGGGATACATCCGGCAAATACCGTAACAAATATCGGTCACTGATATTCAATTTGAAAGATCAGAAAAATCAGGGCCTATATCGTAAGGTTATCGGCGGTAAAATATCGCCGGAACGTCTGGTACAGATGTCGGCCGACGAACTGGCCTCAAGCGAACTGGCCAAATGGCGCGAACGCGAAAAGATATCGATGTTGGAAATGATTAAACGAGATGCGGCCGAAAAAGCTAATCAAGTTATCGTCAAAAAGACACATAAAGGCGAAGAACTAATTGAATCCAATAGCGACGGTCAGGCCGTCGAAGCAAAATTAGGTAACCGTTTGTTTTTTTTTTTGTTGTTATTATTATTATTATTATTATTATTATTATTATTATAATTATCGGTTTTATTGATTGTTTGTTTTATTTATTATTATTATTAAATTTACCGTAAATTTAGTTGTTGTTGTTGTTATAATAATTACCGATTTTATTGTTTGTTTTTATTTATTATTATTATTATATTTACCGTAAATTTAGTTGTTGTTGTTATAATAATTACCGATTTTATTGTTTGTTTTTATTTATTATTATTATTATATTTACCGTAAAATTTTTGTTGGTATTATTATTATAATAATTACCGTTTTTTTTATTGTTTTTCTTTCCTGAAGATGATTTGAACGCCGCCACCGGAACAACAACATCGACCACAATAGCCAACAATCTCCTAACGACAGCAACACCTGTTACGTCCATATTGGACGACCTGATGGGCGTATCGACAGTGGATACTACTGGCCAGCATCGGTCTCATTTGTTTTCCAACAATTGTCGCATTTGTCTCAGCAAACAAACCGCTGACGATATTAGTGGCGGCAAATCTGATGGCGTCGGCGGCAACAAATCGACGGCACACTTGTTAACCGATAAGTCTAAGACAACGGCAACAACGCGGTCGCGGCCGACACCCAAACGTATTCGAGTGGATCCCGATTCGGCAAACAGAATACTGATGGAAGCGGCAAAACTTAGTTCATCGGTAATTGGATTGCGTGGCAGCGGTGAGGACGACGATAGCCGCGAACAGCAGCCAACTTCTACTACATCGACGACAACAGCGGCTGCGGCAACAACAACATTGTCGTCGCCCGAAGTACCCAGTAGTTCATCGGTGGCCCGACCCGTATGGCGTGGATCGATATTCATGCAGGACGTGGCCAAGTTTTCGGCCAATGCTACAAAAGTTAGCGGATCGGTAGCCGAATATTTAGCACAGGTATTGATTAATAACAACAACAACAAAAATATTGAATTAGTTTTTTAATTACTATTTTTTTTTTAATTACCGATTGTTTTATATAGGATGTCTCGCAACAGATAACAGTCTGCGGCCGTATAGCACCCGAACAAGTGTTGGATTATCTGAAAAAACTTAAATACAGTCTGAAAACTGAAATCGGTTTAGTAAAGTTTGTCGCCCGAAAAGATGACCGAATCGGTTACGACGCGTTTTTCGATTATCTTGACACTCGGGGCCGATACGGTGTTGTCGGCAATACTGGCAAATGGCTAAAAGATTTCTATATATTACCGCTACCGCGCAATAAGGACGTACCCGATGTACTATTACCGTTTGACGGACCGGGTATTTAGAAAAATATAACTAAAAAATTTAATTTATGTTTTTTCTTTTTGATAACAATTTTTGTCTTTTAATTATTTTTTAAAATACAAAAAAAGGTTTGGACAAGAAGTCCAATCGGCCGAACCTATTGTTAGGTATATTGATTCGTACGAAACGACACGCGCCGTCATCGATGTCATCATCGGCGGCACAAAACCTATCAAACAATAGCGGTTTGTTGTCGCATAAATCGACAAATAAGTCGTCGTTGTCGTCCTCCTCCTCCACAACCAACACCTCTTCTAC
The DNA here is from genome assembly GCF_028296485.1 of Oppia nitens. Classification (NCBI taxonomy): domain Eukaryota; kingdom Metazoa; phylum Arthropoda; class Arachnida; order Sarcoptiformes; family Oppiidae; genus Oppia; species Oppia nitens. The sequence continues at coordinate 316,844 of NW_026533220.1, read as the reverse complement.
CACTAATACTACTACTAATGCAACCAATGATCACGCGTTCCGTTCATATACACCGCCGCCTAAAGCACCGAAACAACAGATTTCGTCTAACGAATCGATGTCTTCGTCATCGTCGCCGCCGACAACTGCCGACGACAATAGCAAAGACATCGAAGACGATGACGTGTCGTATACACCGCCGCACATGTCATCGTCGACGGCAATGTTTAAACCCATTCCCTCTATAAAGACTACAACAATAACAAAAATATCAACAAAAACGTCGACAACAAAGTCATTGATGGCTAACAACACAGCTGGCGATGATAACAACAATGATGACGACGAGCCATACGATCCCGAAGAGGTTGATCTTTCCTCATCGGTAACACCCGAAACATCTACTAAGTCGTCGATTGACGACCTAATGGATCAAATAGCCAACAGTACAAATCCGGTAGAGATGACCACATCGGTGCTAACAGCTATAGCCAGTTCAACGAATCTCGACCAACAGCGCCGTCTATTGCAACAGTTGACCGCCAAAGTGGACGAACAGAAACGCCAATTGGAGGCACAGAAGGCCGAAGCCGAACGGCAATCGGTTTTGTTGACGACAACAACCGCGTCGACGACGACTTCCTCCTCATCTAATCCTTCATCATCTTTATCGTTGACCACCACTACCGCCGCCGCCGCCGCCACCACATCGTCAACCATTCCCGGTCTGGACGGACAGTTTGCTTCATCGTTGAACGACATTCACATACCCGACAATCTCAAAGACATACTGAATAATGTCAAATGTAAGACACAGGAGATCGAGCGCCAACAGGAACGGCTGCGAGCAGTTGCCGCTTCGGGTTTCAAATTTGACGATCCGATTGTCAAAAATTTTGCATCAAAAACATTGGGCAAAGGTTTGCATTGATTTAAATCCACTCAAAAAATTAAAATCAATAATTATATGTCTTTATCTCTATCTATCATTTAGACGCCAACATCGATGATGACTTACCCGTCGATGACGAACCCATGGATATCGATGACGACGACGACTTACCAGAAGTCAAGACCACTATCATTGAAATCAATAAAAACCCAGTGATCGGCAACAGTGAGTCCACGTCTACTAGTACTACCACTACCAACACCGCTGCTGCTACTGCTGTTGTCGTACAGAAAACAGTAACCGATCCGCGATTGCGGTCCAAAAAACAGACACCTTTGTCGTCGTCCGCGTCGGCGACGGCGGCGGCGAAAAAAGATGTCGTGACCAGCGGTGGCGATGGCAGTCATGTGGCCGATATGACTGCCGACGAATTGCTCGAAAAGGCCAGACAACAGATGGCTGTATTGGCACAGATGGAGGCCCGGGATAGTCCTGTTAGCGGCGGCGGCGGTAAAGATGCCGGCAATACAAACATCAATAATAATAAGACAAAAAATAGTTCACAAAAAATCAAAATTGAATGGAAACGGAAAAAATAATTTTTTTTTCTAATAAAACACAAATAAAATGGATTAGACTGTAGTTGTGATGGTGTGGGTGTGTGTGTGTGTGCGTGTGTTGTACTGACCGACCAAACCAATGATGAATATATTTGTATATTATATTGAAGTGAATGTATGATTAGGGTTAACACACACACAAACAAACAGACCATACATTTTAAACAATTAATTAATTAATAATAAGTTTTTTTCTATATATATATATAGAAACCAATAAAATCTCGTTTTTGTTATTATTATTATTATTATTATAAAATAATAAGATATTAATTATTGATTATATAATTATTTTTTGTTCAATTTTTTTTTTGTTTCTTTCATCAATTGTTTAATTATTATTATTAATTTTT
>NW_026533220.1:305000-310000 GCF_028296485.1 Oppia nitens | reverse complement strand
CTATTATATAATAGAAAATTAACATTTGCTAATATTTCTAATTATAAATGTACTAGATTATTTCAATTATTTATAGTAAAACTAACTAAAATACAATCATATATTTGTGGCTATTTTCTAGCATTTATATTTATGGCCTTAAACTATCAATTTAATGATTTACTAATTTATGGTTTAGTATGGAGTCTAATATATTTGTTTATATATTCAAAAATACAATTAATAATTCAATATCATATGTTATATTTTTCAATACAATGTCTATTATTAAAATTAGATTTAAAAAACCTAATTAATTTAAAAATCTATAAACTTATTAATTTAAATAACAAAAATAATTTAAAATTTAGAAATAATTTTTTTCATAAATATTTATCTAAAAAAATCTATGAAAATTATAATCTATTTTATTTGAAAAATCATTTATTAAACAAATTATGGTCACAAACATTGCTATATTATCTAATATATTGTTCATCAGTTATATCATGTTTTATATTAACATTAATACAATTTAACGATGATAATGAAAATAATTATTTTTTCCTATTTATATCAATATTAGGATTGATTTTACAAATTGTTTTTACAACAATAACATCGATAATATTGTTAGCCAGTTCAATCAATACAATAGCTAAACAAACATATAAATTAATTATAGGTTTGAATGCTAGATATTTTAATAATAATAATAATATTGATAATTCAAATAATCAATTATTAATTAATACATTAAAGGTTTGTTTGTTTGTTTGTCTTAAATTATTAAATTTATTTAATTATTTTATTTATTTAAAAAAATAATTATAAAGTTAAATACAATGATTGAATTGATGACAAAATCGAAAATTGGTTTCTATTGTTGGAAATTATCTCAAATCAATCAATTTACTTATCAATTGGTATATAAATATATATATATAATTAAAAATTAATAAATTATTTATAAAAAAATTAAAATTAATAAATAAATAATTTAAACATTATTTCTATATTTTTAAAAAAAAATTTATCTAATAGTTTCTATTTGTGACAACAAAAACAATAATCAAGTTATACATTATGATTATGATATCTAAATAGATAGCTATTAATTAATAATTTTGTTTATATTTGTATATATATATATTAATATATAAGTATTAAAAATATGTTTCAAAATAATGTATTAAATATATATATATATCTATATTTTTGATCTACATATATATATAGTTAATTATAATTTAATATTAATTTTGTTTTTATTTTGTTGTTTAATAACAATAACATTAGTATTTAATTGTAATAATAAAAATAAAATTACAATTAAATTATTGAGTGTTTTGTTTACTGGTTTTTATTTAAACAGTTTTTATTGTACATATAATTAGTTATTTTTAAACAAAAACAAAAAATGTAAAAAAAATAATATAATTAAACACAAAAAAACCACTTGTTATTATTGTTAATTATATTTTTTATAATATTGTTAAATTATTGTTATATTATACAATATTATAATTTTTATTATACAATATGTATTTAATGTATTTGTTATTGAAATTTTTATACATATACACAATAAAAAACATTATTATATGCATTATTAAATTTAATCTATATTTATGTAAAAAAAATATAGAAATTAATTTTTTGAATAAATTAAATTATATCTATGGATAATAATAATAATAATAAAAATTGTGTTAAACAACTATAAAATAAAAAATAATAATTTTTTTTTGAATAATTCTATTAAATACTAGTATTATTCTGTTATAAATTAATGATATTATTATGTATATCATTAAACCTACAGTTATTGATAATTATATTTATTAGATATTAAATATAATAAAATATATTTTTTAATGAGAGATATTTTTTAAAAAAATATATTAAAACTAAATATTTTAGTATATATATTTTAGTAAATTGATAAATTATGTAAACATGTTTATTTTTCTATTTATATTTATATAATTTATTTATAAACAAATTATGTATTAGTCTAGACTTTAAAACAATTAATTACTATACATATATACAATTGAAGAAAATAAAACATTATAAATAATATAAAATTATAATTTTTAATATATATATATATATATATATTGATTAACATTAATAGTTATTTTTAATTATTAATCGATAATTGTGTGTAATTGTAAAAATTATAATTTATAAATAGCTTTACTATTTATCATAATAATAAAGATATAATTTTTAATTTATTATATATATATATATTTCGTAAAATTTTTTATCATTTATACTAAAATTTAAAATATACTAAGCTATATAAATATAAAATAAAAATTATTTAAATTTTAAATTTTTTATTTTATTACTATTTGTTAAAATTGTTTAAGCAATAAATTTTTATAATTAAAATAAAATATTTAACATTAATAACAATTTATATATACTATACTGTAATATTAGAAACAAAAATTTTTCGAAAAAAATAATTTATTTTAACAATTTTCATATACACTTATATTATCTAAACATATATATATATATATATATATATATATATATAAATTATATATAAATACTAATAATTAAACAGATAAAAATTTATTATTATTATTTTTTATGCAATATTTATATATGTTAAACATTTATCTAAAAATTTTAGTAATAATAATAACAATAATTTTTTTTAAAAAACACTAAAATATTATATCTAAATATACCGTAAATTTCAATATCGATTTCCATTTGAAAATTACATATGTATTTAAAAAAAATAAATGTTTGCTTAAATATTTTATAAAAACTATTTTATTTTTCTATAGAAATAATATTATATATATATATATATATATATATATATTTATATATACATACAGTACATGTAAAGCCATTATTATTTGAATCGTATGATTACTTTAAAAGCTATTTAAATATCTTTCTCACTATAAATAAAATATTTTTTTTTTACTAGTTATAAGTTATATATCTTTTATTATATATATATATATATATATATATATATATATATATAATATAAAGTGTATATAAAATCATATATTTATAATACTGGTATAATAAAGCTTAGATGTCAACAGTTTTTTTAATGCATAAAAATCATTGAGAATTTAATTTTTTTTATTATTGATAAAAGGTTTAACTTGTTTCATGTATTTTACGATTGATGTTTAACGCTATTGAATAGACACACACATACACACACATACRCACACACACACAYAYATACACACACACACACACACACACAYACATACACATACATACACACACATACACACACATACACACACATACACACACATACACACACATACACACACATACACACACATACACACACATACACACACATACACACACATACACACACACATACACACACATACACACACATACACACACATACACACACATACACACACATACACACACATACACACACATACACACACATACACACACATACACACACATACACACACATACACACACATACACACACATACACACACATACACAYACATACACACACATACAYACACATACACACACATACACACACATACACACACATACACACACATACTGTATATCAAATAAAACTTTTGATATAAAAACTAAATAAAAGTGACAAAATACACACACATACACAATTTACACACACATATCACAAAATATACACACACAATTTATACACACATACACACACACAGTAAACATTATTCAAACACTAGTACAGTATTATTATTATTATTATTATTATCAAAGATATGCGATAATGTATTGACTTTAACAACAAAAGTTGTCATTTAATTCAATAAACAACTATAAAAAAAATTAAACAAAAAATCTATATATAATATAAACTACAATAATATTAAACAATAAGTGTATGTTTGAAATAAACATTATTTATTTTTTATTTTTGTTATGTTTTTTTTTTAATAAAAAGAAAAAGTTTTTTTTATTATAATAAAAAACAGATTTTATTTTTTGTTTTGTTTTTTTCCTAAATGTATTTTTTGTAGTCAATGGAAATTTAGTTTTATAAATGTTTTTTTTATATATGATTTTATTTTTAAACAAAAATTCATTAATTCAATATAAAAAATACTTAGTATTTGTTAATAAATATTATTGTTTAGTGAATTGATTTTGTATTAAAACTTATTGTATATTTTAAACATTATTTATCTATTTAAATGAAAATTTACAACAAAAAAAACTATTATACTATTTAATAAAAAAATAAATAAATAAATCTAATAAATAACTGGGAAATTGTCTAATATATATATATATATACAGTATGTTTCAAAACAATCTGGTACATGTTTGAGATTGAATATCTTAAAAACTACTAGATCAATTTTCATAAAAATTTGCTTAAATATCAATAATATAGTCAAGATTATAATAAAATTATAAAAATAAATAAATATCTAAAAACTAAAGATATATATTTAATTAACTAAAAAAGTTAGTTAAAAAATGACAAAAATTAGAAAACTTTATACTAGAAAAATTCTTAATAACTATTGATTTAATTTTTTCTTTTAATTTTGTTATTACACAGCTAATGACAGCTAATTATTATATAATTGAAAAATTAAAATTTACATTAAAATACAATAATTGATCAAAAATCACTATATGACCAGATTTTAAAAACATTTATTAAATGTACTTAAAATGTCTTTATGAAAATTAAATGATGACCCCCATTATTTTATAAGATTGGTTAACATAATGTTTAGTCATATGAATGCTATCCACTTTTCTGGTGTCGATCAAACTGAATATAAAGTCTAAATAACAAACTTTTTAATTATTTATTTACTAAATAATTAATATAAAATTTTTATAAAATATTATTAATTCATTATAAACTTAATATATAGCCTTTATTTATTAAAAAATTTTATAAAAATTGGTCAAGTAGTTTTTAAGATATTCAATCTCAAACCTGTACCAGATAGTTTTGAAACCAACTGTATATAACAGTTATAAAC
>NW_026533220.1:280000-292500 GCF_028296485.1 Oppia nitens | reverse complement strand
CAGTTAGCTGCTGCTGCTGCCAGTAATAGTTATTGAACTGTCAGTGTCTCACTAGTGTRTGTGTGTGTTAGCTAACTATCCCCGTATATATGGTCGGTCTAAACTCTCATATATTGAATATATTGTATGTATATATATACGATACAAAATATATTTATATAGATTTTTATTTACCAATAAAAAAAACTAAAAATTTTTGTGTTGAGCACTGGTAGCTATAATTTTATATATATATTATATATCTATCTATCTATATATCTATCACTTCAAACTTGTCGTCAAACATTTATTTTTGTAGACATATATTGAATATATAAARCAATGAAATAATATATTTGTTTGTTTGTGTTTAAAGAAAATCAAACAATAAATATAAAAATAAATATTTAATTTTTTTTATAAATATATTGTTTATTGTATATTGTTATACACATAACAATTAAACTATTGTTATTTGTTTGATAAAAGTTTTTTTTTGTTTTAATAAACTGATAATTTATTTTTAATATTATTTTTTTGTGATTTTATAAATTTGTGAAGTTATTATGTGTCGACACTTTATATACAGTTTATATATATATAATGTTATATATATTATATAAAATAAATCAATGAAAATATCTAATGATTAAATATATACTATATATATACAGTATATAATATATATATATATGTTTAATAATAGATAATTTTAAATTGTTGTTTATTATTATATTTTAATATTTAAAATACTTTATTAATAAAACAAAAATATTTGTGTATAATAATAATAATATTAATAATAACATTTAAAAAAATTATAGTTAAATATAATTTTTATTGTATATATATATATATACAGATACAGAATATTCTGTATTTATTATTATTATTTATTTGTTTGTTTCTTAATAATAACAAATAAGATTATATTGTTTCTCCAATTGTATATTTATGATAGTCTATTTTATTAGGCCCCCCCAATATACCGGTGCTTATAAATAATAATAATAATAATAATAAAAACAAAAACAACATACGTGTGCTACATCAGGAATTTATAGTAGTARTAATAATAATAATAATAATAAATATAATAATAATAATTGTAAAATAGTGGTCGACTGGGAATTGWCACCAAAAAAATATATATACTGTATATTGATATACAGTATATATATATATATATATATATATATATATGGGAAAAAATATTTTAGATAATCGTATTTTATAAATACAATATCATCTCATAAATTAAGTATAAAAAAAATAATTTTGTTTGTTTTTWKTTTGTTTTTTTGTTACTATTATTTATTATTGTATTTTTTTGTTATCAGGAAATATAATATATATATATAAATACTTTTATTACAACAATAGCTATAAATGTTTTTAATCATAATTTGAATTATTATTATTTTTTAAGTAAATAAATAAATATATATATATATATACATATTAATTGTTGTTAATATAATTAATTAGTGATAAAAAATTATATATATATATATTAGAAAAAAATAATTTTTTGAGACATTTTTTTTAGGAAATAATAATTTTTTTGTTGTTGTCTTAAATTATAAATATTTATAATAATAATAATAATTATAATTATAATATATATAAATATATTATTTTAATAATTATTATTACTATTATTAATATTTTTTGGTGACACATTTATATTTTAAAAATATAATTTATATATTGTTTTTTTATATATAGTGTATCTAAAATATTTTTATTTTTTTTAAAAATAAAAATAAAAATAAATTTTTAATATCGTGTRTGAACACAATTATTTTTGAGACAGCAATAAAAAAAWAAACAAAATTATTATGTTTTAAAATTTTTTTAAAAAGTATATATATATATATATATATATATATTATGATTTTAAAATATAATTAAAAATTATTGTCAATGCTATATATATATATATATATATATATATATATATATATATATATATATATATATATATATATATATATGTATATATATAATAAATATTATGTCTGATATTTTTTATAGTTTAAAATCATATTATTATTATTATTACGACAGTAGACAGTAATTAAGTTTATAATAATAAAAATAATAATAATTATATTTAAATATAGTATATAAAATAAATTTATTTATTTCATGAAATATTATCTAAATAKTAAAATCTATATATATATATATATATATGATAGTATAATTATTGTAATCAATAATCAATATTGATTATATTAAAAATATTTTCATTATTAATGTTTTTATATATTAAATATAAATTATATATAAATTTATTTATATATATATATACAGTATATCAATAWATATATATATATATATAATAATCTATTTAAAAGCAATATATTAATAATTACTTTATATATATACCGATATATATACTGTATATTGAATATCTATTTTACATTACATTACATTTATAATAATAATAATAACAAAAATCAATTTACAGTATAAACTAAATATATAAAAWATCTATCTAATAATTATTATTTTTTTTTGAAAAAAAATCAATAATCCTTAAATACTTAAAAATTGATTTAGTAATTAGCAAATAATAATAATAATAAAAAATTAAAAATCTAGTTTAAGAAAAAAAAAATTTACAATTTTTAGACAACATAGAAATACATTAGAATTTTTGAATATATATTTTTTAAATATAAAAATCAAATAAAAAATATTTATATATTCAAAAAAAAAATAAAATATAATTATATAGACAATTGATTATAACTACTATATTAATTAGAYATAAAAAATTATTATTTTAATTTATATTAATATATATTAAATAATAATAATAATAACAAAAATAACTTATTTTATTAAATATTTATTCATAAAKAATATTCTGTATGAAAATTGTCTAATATTTTATTTTGTTCCATAAATTTAGGAATAAATATATAATAAATATATATTTATTTAACAAACAAACAAATAAAATAAATAAATTTATATTTTATATATATATATTATATATTGATTATATAAGTTTATAATATAATATATATATATATACCAAACAAAAAAATATAATAAAATATATATAAAAATATAATCAACTMATATAATAMTAYACAGTGTTATATAATATTATATTATCAATGGATATCAATATATCCATTAAAACTTTATAAATTAAATATATATATATATATATATATATATATATATATATATAAATATTATTATTATTATTATTATTATTATTATTATTATTATTATTATTATTATTATTATTATATATATATATATATATATATATATATATATATATATATATATATATATACAGTGGTGTCTACAGTATATTCAGTCTACTGTAATGTAAATAATAGATCAACTATTTTTTTTGGGTCTCTAAACGCTTTAATAATATATGAACAACTGTAACGACATCGGCWCCGGTAGTATACTAGACATCATGACTACTACTACTACTACTACTACTACTAGTGCTGGTAGTAGTATAGCCAACARTGGCAATGATCACCTACTGCTGGGGGCGGCCAGTGGTGGTGGTGGTGGTGGTGAACAYCAATTGCTTATGAAATACATGTGCAACGATACAGCCCTACAGTTAATGTTCGGTACAAACTATACGGAAATCAGGGATCTGTTGGCCAATAGTCCATACTATCCMYTACTGGACGATCTGCAACAGGTCGGCGGCGGCGGCGGYGGTGGCGGTGGCCAAGCGATTGACCAATTATYGGGCAGWGKCRGCGGCGGCGGCCAACAACAACAATACAGTGGCCGTCAACACGAAACCGTACGCAACGTTATAACAATTATCGGCTATCTGGCCATTGTATCTGGTATCGTTATGCGGCAATCTACTAGTCCTGAAAGTGGCTTTCGGTAAACCAAAAATGCGTACCACTACCAACATGTTGATTGCAACATTGGCCATATCCGATCTGGTCACTACCGTATTTAAYATACCGTTYAATGTGGCCCGACTRTTGYTACTAAACTGGCCATTCGGGTCCATCCTATGTTTCCTATTGCCGCTCATACAGTGCGCCTGTGTYTACGTATCGACATTTACAATGGCGGTCATAGCCGTACACCGTTGGCATACCGTACGCAAAGCTCACCGACCGCTGGCCACACCTCAACGGCGTTTCTCGTGTTTGCGTCTATCGGCGGTTGTAGCGGTTATCGGACTGTTAGCAYTGGGKCTGTCSCTACCTAATGCCATATTTAACGAAACCAAACAGGCGGTCATCTACGGTACGGTAGTTGTCCGCTGTCGGGTAACCTATCCGCCCGATATTGGCTTCAATATACGCCGATTTCTGACCGTCGAAGTATTTATTACGCAATATTTGACGCCATTGTTTGTAACACTTGTAAGTAATTTTTAATTATTTTTAATTATTTAAAAAAATTTTTTTGTGTAAATAATTAATAATTAATTTTTTTKAATAACTAATTAATTAATTAATTAATTAATTAATTGATAATTTTTTTTTTAATATAAARTTATTTAAATTAGTATTTAATATCAATACTCTATTAGTTTTTTTGTAAATAAAAATATTACTATTGTATAATAATAACAATTTAATTTTTTATAAAGTTATTTAAATTAGTTTTTAATATTTTAAAAAAAAATCATAATTAGTTTTTATAATAAAAAATATTACTAKTATTATTAATAATAATTTATTTAAAAAATAATTTACAATTAATTTTTTTTATAATAAACTTATTATTTAAATAAACTTTTATTATATTTTAATTATATATTAATTATGTAAAAAATAATGTATGTTTATTAAGATTTTCATTATTTTTATTATTGTTATATTGATTTTGATTACATTATTATAAATATTGATTGATTAACTTATTTGTTGTTTTATTTTTATTGATATATATATATATATATATATATATATATATATATTTTTCTCAGCGATTGCATTTATATATATATATATATATTGTATTTATATGTCCAAATCAATTATGCCATACCATGCCATGACTATAGTAACAAATAAATAAATACAACAAAATTGAATACTAATATTATTAATAAAAAAAATAAAAATAAACTACAAGTGCTTAGTTATATAACATTTACTTTATATACTATATATATATATAGATTAAAAAGGCTAACTTGTGTGTGTGTGTGTGTRTGTGTGACATATGACACATACACATACACATACACATACACATACACATACACATACACATACACATACACATACACATACACATACACATACACATACACATACACATACACATACACATACACATACACATACACATACACATACACATACACATACACATACACATACACATACACATACACATACACATACACATACACATACACATACACATACACATACACATACACATACACATACACATACACATACACATACACATACACATACACACACACATACACACACATACACACACATATATACACACATACACACACATACACACACATACACACACATACACACACATACACACACATACACACACATACACACACACACACAGACACATACACACACACACACACACACAYACACACACACATACACACACACATACACACACATACACACACATATATACACACATACACACACATACACACACATACACACACATACACACACATACACACACATACACACACACACACAGACACATACACACACACACACACATACACATACACATACACATACACATACAAACTTTTTACTACTGTTAATATAACCAACATAAATAAATACAGTAAAGTGTTTATATTATATATATATATATATATATATATATATATATATATATATATAAATATATATATATATATATTTATTTAACATTAAATTTGATTTATAAGTAAAAATATAGTTTTTTTTTATTATTATTATATATTACTTAATGTCATAAACATTGAACTTTATTTAATATAACATATAAATTGGTCACTTATATATGAAAAAATCTATATTTAAATGTATTTATTACTGTATATCTATATAAATAAATATATATATATATATATATATATTATATATACCAATAGTATATGTATAATATTATATTTAATACTGACTATTAATACAAACAACTAATTAAATATATATATATATATAAATATTTAATATTGAATTTTATTGTTAAAACAATAATAATAATAAAAACAATTTTAATTAATACTATTAATTTTGTTTAACAATATATATCATACTAGATATATATATATTTATAATATATATATAATTATTTAATTGTATGATAAAAATTGTAATAACCATTATTATTATTATTATTATTATTATTATTATTATTATTATTATTATTATTATTATTATTATTATTATTATTATTATTATGATAAATATATAGGAAATAATTGTTTGTTTTTTCTCCCAAACAAATTAYCCATTAATTTATTGGTAYTTATCTTATATATATATATATCATTAAATACATTTATGTGTCTTATATATATATATATATATATATATATATATAWAAATTAGATTATARTATTAAAATTAATRTTTCTATTGTATATTATAAACAATTATAACATATTTATAGAAAATATATATTAACCAATTAATTATAATAATTATAATAATATCAACAAATTGAATATATTTATTAAAAAATAATAATATTTATTTTATATTTACAAAAAATTAATCTATAGTTTATAACAACTAGAAATTAATATTAAACATAATTAATATAATTAATAACATTAATTGAAATAATTAATTAATTTTAGTATAATTTTTAAAAAAAATGTTTTGATAATAAAACATAATTTTGTATAAAACATATTATAATAGTTATTATCACCTAAATTATCACTTAATTTCAATATTAATGAGATTTATTTAACAAAAAAAATATATATTTATATATATATATATAATAAAATAAATCTGTTAGATAAACATCATATAATAGTAGCTAAATATTATCATTATCATTGTTATTATTATTATTATTATTATTATTAGTATCATTACTATGATATAATAAAATAATAAAATACATTACTATTAATAAAAATATATCTAATATTTAGTGATTATATGTTTATCTAAAAAAGCATCTATTATTATATAAATAATTTTTTAGTTAAAATATTATTATTATTATTATTATAATTGAAACATTTGTATAGAAAATTAGTAAATTATGTAATATTTTTTATATAATTTTTTTTTAAATTTCTATACATTTTTAAATATCCGTTTTTAATTAGTGACCTTCAATTAATAATATAATAAAAAATATTTTTACTTTATATATATTAACATTTATATCTAATTTATATAGTTTAACAAAATTAAAATTTAACATAATTTTCATCAAAAAAAAAAGTAATTAATTAATTAATTTCTATTCAAAATTATTCATTCAGTAAATTATTTATGACATTTAGATATTAGAAATTTTTTGTAATATTATATATATAAAAAAATATATAATAAATTTCAAACATTTAAAATTTTTGGTAAAATTATTGAGATATCTTTTTTTAAATATATATATATATATATATATATTATTTATTATTACTAAACATATATTTAGATTTTTGTTGTTTGTTTAAACTAAACTAAAATATAGGTCGTCATGTATATAATATCTATGTATATTATATTTAAATAAATAAATATAAAGATATATTTGTTAGTGTTTTTTTAAAAAAATAAAATAAAAATAAATAAATAGATAAGAATATTCTGTAAACATTATTATTAAATCATAAATAATATGATATATATATATATTTAGTTAGTTATTTTGTTACATAATATATGTTTTTCAAAAAAAATAAAATAAAATTATAATATTATATATAAATTTTTTGTTAACATTCAAAATATGTTTTATATTAATATAAAAAAGTTTTTCTTAATAACGAAATAAAAATTACATTTTATTTTTCGTTTTTTTTGTTGTATAATATTAAGATATAGTATATAATTTAAAATATTTTATTAATATATTAAACTCAATTTACTATAAAATATTATTTCATAATTTCATAAAATACATGTATATATATATATATATTAATATGTGACGGTTATATATATATATATATTTACGAAGCAATATGCAATGCGGGGTATGTTTAATAGGGAACTGTGACGTAATTACTGTACGGGTTGCTACATGAAGACTATTTAAGCGTTACGATATATATGGATGGTTTATCTATTACGCCACAGTATATATGAATATATATATAACTGCGCTGTATATCGGTTATTAGTATCGGAAGCCTTGTATCGTATTATCCGGGAAAAGCCGGAATTATACACCTAAGGCTTGCACTTACTATTAGTCAATGATTACATTTTTATACTTTTCTAAACTCTGATTTTATTGATAATTATAATGAGATAGTTAATGATTTACATGTATTGTAAATTACAGTATATTAGATAATTAATAATTAATATATTTATAACATCAATAATAATTTATAATTAAACATATATATAATAATAATAAATAGGATATTAATATAGAATTGATGATAATATTAAATATAGTTAATTATAATCAAATTAAGTTAATTTGATTAAACAGTATTTTAAGTTATAATAGAGAAATATATAATTATGTACAGTATAACTTAGTTATAATGTTAGTTAACTTTATATATTGATTTGTATTGTTGGAACCGCTTAGTGATGTTTTAACCATCACAAATATATAAATATTTATAATAATAATGTAGTAAACAATTTAATAAAATACTAGACTAAAATATTTTATATATTTTATTTATGTATATATAATTTAATAAAATTTATATACTGTATATAATATTCATATAGTAAATAAAATTAAATGCAAACAAAAAATATATATAATATATATAATATATATATATATATATTAATAATACAGTGATAATACAAGTATTGAATATTATAGTTGTTTATAATATCCAAAGCATCTGTTATTTTATTATTTATTAAAAACAATTTAAGTTTTAAAACATTTATTTTTTTTATTGTACACAACATTTACTTTTAGTCTCACTTATATTATTGATAATAATAATAATAATAATACTTTTTTTTTATTAGTGATGAGCTTATTGTAAATATATTGTATTTTTTTGCTGTTGTTATTATTGATAATTTTGATATATATGTATAGATTTATATATATATATATATATATATTATATATATATATAATGTTTCAAATTTTAGACTTTATATAGCAAATGAAATATGATATAATAATAATAATAATAATAATATTTTTTTGGTTATTAAATTTTAAGCAAAAAATTTTTTATCCAAACATACCCTTAACTTTAAATATATTAATATATATCAATATATATCAAAATATAAATATATATATATATATATATACAATAAGTTATATAAAATATATAATATAATATAATAGTTTACAAGTATTTGATAACAAAAAACAATCTAAACTTAAAAAAAATTGTTTTACAACAACAAAAAATGAAATATTTTTTTTTCTTGTATTGATTTGTAAGTAATTTTATTATTGTTATTTACAAATGATTTTTTGATGATTTTGTTAGAGACAACACTTAATGTTTGTTTTATTTTTTGTTATTTTTATTGTTGTTGTTGTTGTGAAAAAAATAATGTTAAATAAAATACAAAAGTTTTTTTTAAATTTATTTTTGTGAAGTCAAACACAATTACTGGACTTATTTGTTATTTCAATGACTAACTGGACAATAGTTTTATATATATATATATATATATATATATATATATAACTATTTTCCAGTATATATATATATATTTATATTTATTTATATATATATAGAATAATCACACATTTTGTTTGATAAAACTATTAAAATATAAAAAAAATTATAATTTAATTTGTTTAGCATTTTAYATATATATATATATATAAAATATATATTCTATACAGAAAACTATAATAACTAATAATATACATAATAAAGATTTATAGTTTTAAGGTAAATATATATATATATATATATATATATATATATCAATAAACAGTATATATATTATTATTATTATTATTAAATAAATTATACAACAACAAAAAAGTAATTTTGTAATTTATAATTAAAAATAAATAAAGTGTTTGATACTTAAATAAATAAGTGAAACTTTATTTTATTTTTAAAAAAATAAACTAAATATTAAATTTATTTTGTATGCTAATTGAAACTATTATATATATATATATATAGTTATCAAAAATTTTTTTAAATTTTAATTGCACACTAATGTACATAAAATAGTAATTTTCAAAATGTAATGCAAACTATTATAGTAGTAATAATAATGTAAAAATTTTTGTTGTATTTTATCTAATTATATTTATTTTAACTAAATAAATACCTGTATTGAAATACTATACAATTTTATTGTATAAATTGAAAATGTATTATTAAAAAAAAAATCAAATTCAATGTTTATATTTGAAGATTTTTTGTTTACTAAATAAACAAAAAAATAATTTACAAATATTTATAAAATTTTATTTTTTCTTGCTGTTTGAAAAAATTACCTAGTTAATATATATATATATATATGATAATATAAAATAAATTAATAATTAATTAACATTAGATTACATTCAACAAAAAATAAATAAATCTAATAAATTTTAAATTTTTGTTTTCCTATATATATATATATATATATATAATATAATATTATACAGTATATTATATATATTTATATTACATGTATATTATATACAGTATATACTGTATATTATATACAGTATATACTGTATATTTTTTGTGTGAAATAACTATTTTAATTTTATTTAACAAATTAACAGTTCACTGGATAAAAATATTTATTATTTATCAATTTAATTAATTATTAATTTATTTATTAACTTAACTTTTATAATATATAAGTTGAAAACTTTTACTCTAATAATAAAAAATAAATAAATAAAATTAGTTTTATGAAAACAAAACAAAAATTTAATATACTTTATATTGATATGATATATATATATATAAATTTATATAAATTTTTATATATATATATATATTGATATCGTTAATAAAATATTTAGTATATTATCATATAATAATAATAATACAAAACATACAGATATTAGATGTTAAGGTTAAACCTATTTGATATATATATTTGAAAATTATTTGTAATTTTTTTTATAGTTTAACTTCTAGTAAAATAATATATATATATATTATTAAATAACTTATAAATAATTTAATTTATTAGATATTATTTTTCGGAAAAACATTTATAAAAATATAATTTTAGTTTTGTTACACATTTTTTTCGTATAAATTCTATATTTAATAAATTAATTATGTTTTAATGTAAAAATAAAACAAATATTTGACAATGTTTTTTTAAATTACCACAAAAATTATAATATATTTATTTATAGTTTGTAAATATTTATTTTATAAATTTTATTTCTCATAATAATTTTTTTTATAAAAATGTTTTAAATAAGTAAATAAAATAGTCATTTAAATATTAATAATTTTTAATTCAATATTTATTAAATTATTATTATTATATTATAATACTATTGAAAAAATAATATAAAAGTAGTTAAAAAATTTATTATTTGTATTCATATTTTATTTATTAAAATATTTTTAATAGATATACTTAAAATTAATTCAAATAAAGTAATGTTA
Source organism: Oppia nitens (assembly GCF_028296485.1). NCBI lineage: Eukaryota > Metazoa > Arthropoda > Arachnida > Sarcoptiformes > Oppiidae > Oppia > Oppia nitens. The sequence goes on along the minus strand of NW_026533220.1, from coordinate 280,781 downwards.
AGTTTTGGAGAAATCTAAAAATATTTAATTAATAATTCAAAAATTTTTGTGACTTTACTATAGATATTAAGTTATTATCAAATATTATATATATATATATATATATATAAATATAATAATATTAATTAATAAAAATATTTTCCTAATAATGTTAATGAAAGCGTTAATCCAAATAATTAAATATAAATTTGAACCAAAAATAAACAAAAATTTTTGTATAAAATTCATAAAATTTATCTCTATTTAAAATTTGATTTATAACAGTAATAATAATAATAATAATAATAATAATAATACAGTTTGTATAGTTATAGTAAATTATTTAATATATTTTTAATTGAATGAATATTAATAAATTTAAATTGAAAAATATTTTTATTAATTATCTCTTTTATTATTAAGTCTAGTATAATAATAAACTGTTTATAATATTGTTTTGACATTTTTGTTGTTGTAATAAACAATATAATTATTATACAAAATATTGTATAATTTTATTGAATAAAATTTTAATATATAGAAAAATTGCAAATAACAAACAAAATATAACTACATTTGCATAAACATAATCTATTGTCTAAAATAAGTTATATAAAATAATATATATAAAACAATTGTATTAAAAATAATTTTTATTTTATACATAATATTATAAAAAAAAAAAATTTGTTTAAAAACTAATGCTATTATATTACAACAATATCAAAGTTAAAATTTAAATATATATATATATATATATAATATATTATATATTTAAATTTACAAATGTTTCTATACATTT
>NW_026533220.1:220000-275000 GCF_028296485.1 Oppia nitens | reverse complement strand
CTCTAAATATGATTAATAAAAAATAAAATATCTAAGTTAATTATAATTATAAAATTTTGGCAATTAATCATCAAATTTTAGTAAATTGCAATATTTATAAAATAAGTTATTAAAAAATTAAAAATATTTATCAGTTTAATAATTATTATATAAATTAACATTTAATGCATAAATCTATAAATGATTTGATAAAATTTAGTGATGTTTTAATAAAAAATAACTCAAATAATCTTTTATCACAATATTATTTTAAAATGTGTTACTAAATGATTAAAAAAATAGTTGAAAGAGTTGGGATAAAAAATTATTGTTTATTCACTATATAACCCTGTTAATATACTAGCAAAATATCCTTTAATTTTAATTATAAAAAAATGTCTAGTTTATTTAAAATAAATAATTTAAGGTTATGTCAAAAATGACTTAATTTCTTTTTTTGCTAAATAAGTTAAGAAATACTTTAAAAATAAAAATAATAATTTCTATATACATTGCGTAATAATTATTGAAGATGATGGAGAAAATTTTAGTATTTAATTGTCTTTAGTTTTTAAGAAAATTAACTTTGAAAATTCATTAAAACCATGACAGCTATTGTTGTGATTACCTTATATATATATAGTATATATACATACAGTATATGACATTACAATTTGAAACACTATTGTCTAATAAAATACTAACTAAATAGACATTTACTATATTATAATACTCTCTCTTTATCTCTCTCTCTCTCTCTATACTATATATATATATATATATATATACTTTATATACTTATATAATATTAAACTGTCACTTAATTATTGGGACGACACTTAATTAAATATGACATCTCTCTCTATCTCTCTCTCTCTCTCTCTCTCTCTCTCTCTCTCTCTCTCTCTCTCTCTCTCTTCTCTCTCTCTCTCTCTCTCTCTCTCTCTCTCTTTCTCTCTCTCTCTCTCTCTCTCTCTCTCTCTCTCTCTCTCTCTATTTATTTATTTATTTCTAACTTTGCTGTCTTACTATACATATATATATATATATATATATAAATTCATATATTTAATTCATTCACTCGCATATATATATATATATATATATACATTATATATACTTATATTAAACTTATATATATATATATCTATCCCAATAGGCTTCCCATTAATGTCTACCATTTGCTCGTCGACTTTAAACTAATTAAACACAATTTTACTGTATTTCTTGTCGTAAGTTATTTAAAAATTTGTTGTAAAAATTATTTTTACGTTTTTAGTATTATTATTATTATTATTATAAAATAAAATAAATTAAAAATTTATTTTGTTTTTGTTAATAACACTCATAACAATAATATATTATTTTTTTTCAAACGTTAAATATATGTAATTATTATTAAAAATTTTTGTTTGTTTACTTATATATATTGTTTTTGCATCACTACATGATTGGACAACATTTTTAATTTAATTAAAAAATTTAAAAAAAAATCAAAAATCAACTAGGTACATTGGTTTGCCATGTCATCAGTATGCTACAAGTAATTAATAATTTTTTTTTAAACTTTATATACATATATAAAAATTTTTATTAGAAAAAAATTAAAAAAAACATATTTTCAACTAAAACTAAACATTTTTTCAACAAAAAAATCTAATAAAATAATTTTAAATATATATATTTATTAGAAAAAAATATAAAACATATCTTCAATTAAAACTATAAAATTTTTAAAAAAAAAATCTAATAATAATTTTAAATATATATATATAAATATTTATATTAGAATAAAATATATAAAACATATTTTCAACTAAAACTAAACAAATTTTTTTTCAACAAAAAAACTAATAATAATTTTTAAATATATATTTTTTTTGTGTGCACCCCTTTGCACTACCTGCCCACCCACACCCCCACCACTACCTCAACAATACATATATTCAATCTGATAGTCCATTCATCTATTGTTGGCTAAACGAATCGTTTAGGAAGGGGTCGAAAAAATTTCTCAAATCACTGGTCAGGTGTCGTACGCAAGCACCGGGAGGCAAGCCTTACATAACAACAACAACAACAACAATAATGACTACCAAAGCCAACGCCATCGCCAACAACATCAACAACACCAATGCACGGGCTTTAGTAGGTCTACCTACCAGTGCCGGCGCCGCCACCGCCGCTGATAGCCTATTAGTGTCCAATTGTTTGGGCGGCGCCGCCGCCGCCGCCGCCACTCTGGACGATATCGGCGGCAACGATGGACAACAACACCGCCGTAATAGACAACATATCGATACTACGACTACTACTACTACTACTACGGCTACCATTACGACAACCCTGGGATCGCCAACAACTCACTGTACGATATCATCAGTATAGCCCCTCCCCCCCCGACTCCCCCCATTGCCTACCGTTTCATTAATAATACCAATAAATTTAATTATTTATTATCTATATAATGAGTATATCCTTATATATATATATATATATACAGTATATTTAAGTTTAATAATAGATAATTAGTTTTATTAAAATAAAATATAATTTTTAATAATAATAATAATACTGTTTAATAAAAACTCAAAAAAATTAATAATCATTTTATATGTTAATTAATTAATAATATTTAATAAAATGAAAAAATTTTTATTATATTTAATATTTATATATATATATATTTAGTRTATATATATATATATATACAGTGTTTAATATAAATTTTTATCAATTAATACCAAAAAATAGATGAACAAAAAAAATAAATTGAATAATTTTTTATCATTAAAAAATCAACAATAACTTTGTTAAGGTGCCTAAAAAAACAACAATAATAATTAAATAAAACAAACAAAAAAATGTAAAAATATTACACAAACATATATATTATATATAAATATATATATATATATTGTATAATAGTTATTATAAAATCACAATACAAACAAAAATTGTATACAAACATCACTACATGTATTATAAAGTTTATATATATATATAAATTATATAATATAATAAATAAATATTACAATCTTTTATTATATATAATACTGTATATATATAAATTTATATATAGTTGTATACAATATGAGACATACAGTATAGGAGCTAATTGTGTGGAACCGTTAGATTTTATATAAYATATATATATATATATATATATTCAATATATATACTGTATATACAACAACAAAATAAAAACTAAATACTGGTATCATATCATATATATATATTATATACAAATATTTTCTCCAAATAAATTTATATATAGTATATAAATTACAAATACAATGTATATATATATATATATATATATATATATATATATCTATAATAATAGGGACAGTATATGTCTGGGGCTCACATATATTGTTAGGATTTATAGTATTATTATTATTATTATTATTATTATTATGTGTATGTGTTTCAATAGTGCCATAATATTATTATTTTTTGTTGTTTGTATTTTTTTATTATWTATAATTTATTACATAGTGTACTAATATAACATATATTTTGTATAATATATATATATATATATATTATATTACTATTTGAAATATATTTTTGTTTTGTTTCATTTATTGTAAAACAATTTATTATTGTTATATATATATATRTATATATAATTAATTAATTGTGTAATATATATATATATTTTTATTGTTTATTATTTGTTTGTTATTAATGTTATATATATATATATATATATTTTTGAATAACAAAGTTTATTAAGTTACATTAATTAATTATTATTGTTATTTATTATTATTGTTGTTATTATTATTATTGTATAGTATCTGATTTAATATATAATTTATTATTATAAATAAAATTAATTACATCAACTATTATTGTTGTTATTGTCTAATAAAAATTAAATTAATTATTTTAGTAAATTTTTTTCTAGCTGGTTAATTAATGTAACTTTATATATATATATATATATATATATACTTTATAACTGTTCAATTTATAATTAATGGCTAATAATAATAATAATAATTACTTTTACAGTGTTATAAATTTATAATAATAAAAGTTTATTTAATTTAATTTTTGTTTTTGATTTGTTATACAAAATGTATTTTATATATTACTTAATATATATATATATATATTATATAATATTTTTTATAATCTAATATTAGAAAATATTTATTATATTAAATATTTTTTTATTTAAATWAAAAGTTATRCTAAAAGTGTTAAATACTTAAGTATTATAATAAAACAATAAAAATTGGAAAATATATAATAATTTAATATATTTATAGTTATATTATTATTTATAGYAATTATTTAAAATTTATTTTTTTACACTTTTATAATTTGTGATTTTTTTCTAAACAATTATTTTACTTAATTTTTAAAATCACAATTTTTACTTKCTTATTGAATTTGTTTTTTTTTGTTGAAAAAAAAATTCAATTGTTAAATTTACATAAATAAAAAAATATATGCAAATTTTATTRAAAATATTTAAATTTAAGTCAAAAAAATACTAGTTAATAATAATAATAATATTACAAAATAAAAATTTCAATTTASACTTGAAAATTGAAATTTTAAATACTATTGTAATAATAATAATAATAATAGTAAACTTAAAATTTTTTTTTAATTACATAAACTAAATCAAATAATTTTTWAAAAATAAMTAAATATATAAAATTTYKATTTAATACTAAATTTTTATTTTTATTAATATTGTTTTTCTTATATAWATTATATATATATATATATAGTTAATGTATAAATATATAACTTTCATTAATCAAATTTAATATATATATATATATAAAACAGTTATTAATGTGGACACAAAAAAAATTATTTGATAAATTATTTAAATAATCAATAAGGTTGATTTACATAAAACTTATTTAACACAATATATATATATATATACTGTATATAAAAATATAATTTACAACTATATGTTATAATTTTACTGTAATTTATAATAAARTACAATATATTTAGATATATATATCAACAAAAAAAATAAATAAAAATAAAACAAAATAACATTTAATAAATGTATTATTTTTTTCTGTATGGATAATAATTTTATTGAATAGTTTAATAATAATAATAATAAAAGTTATTATTAAAAATAAATTTTGATTTATTATAATTATTATTTTTTAGTGAATAAAATATTTACAATAACTATAATCATAAACATTTCAATTTTATTATCTGATAATAATAAAATAAGATATTAATAATTATATATATATATATATATATATTTATACACAAAAAATATAAAAAWWWTTCAATAWTTGTTTAATAGATATTTTATTATAATTTTACAAAAATAAAATATAKATATATAAATAAATTATTTATTTAATTATTTTATAATATAATATATGTTTTTTTTTAGTAATAAATTTAAATAATAAAATCAAATCATTATTGTTTTTTTAATGATGTAAACCGATATCTGATTATATAAAATAATGTCATAAAAATTTTATTTAAAAAATAATAATAATTTTTATATAAAAAACTAGATTTTTATTTTACTCTATTATTAATCTTATTGTTTGATTTTAGATAAAACTAGATTTTATTTTTTTTAATGTTTACACTATAAACTATTTAATAAAATAAAACAACTAAAAAATTTTTTTAAAAAATAAAAATCACGTTTTGTCACCAAAAAAAATATATTATTATTGATTAATGCTATAATATTAAGGGATAACTATGGATATTATAAAACAATTTTTTCTATAGTTTAAGTTTTTTTTATCATAAAAATAATATAAAATATAATAGCATTTATAATAATATACTGTTATATCAAATAACTGTTTTTATTTTTTTTTGTGTTTTTATTTTGTTTTATTATTTATTATATTATAAATTATATTATACCTGATATTATTATCAATAGTACTAATAATATATATATATATAATAAGCAAACAATAATAATATCAAATATGATATCATAATTTTTATTAATATGTAATAATAATAATAACATAAATTTAATATCATAATTATATATATATATATATATACTAGAAAATTTATCGCCATAGGATATATATATATACTTATAAAATATAAGATATCCTGGATGATATTTATAATATCTATATATTAATATATATATATTGTCTATTTTTATATATATCAAATAATTTCTCAATCTAAAAATAAATAATTAATTAATAAATACTAAAAATAGGTAAATTTTTTTGATAGTTAATTAATTAGTAATTTTATAGGTATTTTTTTTATTAATAATAAAATAGTTATGTTTAAAAATAATAATAATTCAAAAAATACAAGTATTTATTGGCCCAATAGCTATATTATAACATACTATTCATAACTATATATATATATATATATATATATACTGTATATAAAGTTATATTAAATTAAATTTAATTAGTATTAGATTTTACTTATTATTATATCAGATACTTATATAATATATAATATTGAGATCTATGACAAATGCAGTAAACACTTACACACAYACASACTCACCCACTCATATATATATATATATATATATATATATATATATATATATCATATTTTACTAATCATATAAGTAAATGCCATATAAATCAATTTTATTGAAGTGTTATATATACARTATATATRTMWATAKTTATATATATATATATGTATATATATATATATATTATATTTAGTTATATATATATGTTTAAGTTGAATGTTGTTGTTGTTTATACCCCATTAAACACTCTCTCTCTCTCTCTCTCTCTCTCTCTCTCTCTCTCTCTCTCTCTCTCTCTCTCTCTCTCTCTCTCTCTCTCTCTCTCTCTCTCTCTCTCTCTATTAAAGTTAAGTATCGTATTATTTATTACTAAACTAGACATTAGAGAGTAGTGTAAAGTTTAGTTAAAAAAAATAAAAGATAAAGAAATTTCCTTTTTTTTTTGTTGTTATTGAAGACATGGAAAGTTCCCCATAAAAAATAATTCCTATAATTTATTTATTTTTTTAAAAATAAATAAACTAAACTTATATTATTTTCTATTATTTATAGAAACAAACAAAAATTATAATTTATTCAAAAAAAACATTTAATATAAATATTAATTAAGTATTTATTATAAATTAAAAATTAATTATACTTTTGATTTTTTGTTGTTGTATTGAATTACTGAGTATTTGAATCGTATTTTTATTTAAACAACAAATTAATTAGTTATATAACTAATATCTACTGTATATATATTTGAATATTAATCTACAAACAAAAATAAATAAATAAAAAATAGTTAGAAAACATTTGAAACAATAAAAAAGTATGAAAATATTTTAAGTAAATAATTATTTAATTATATTAACACTATTATACAAAAAAATTATTATTAATTATTATTATTATTATTATTATTACTTATATGGTATGAAAAACATGTCATAGTATAGTATAATAGTTACACAAAAAAAAATGTTGTTATTTTTCCCACACATTAGACTTAACACTAGTGGGTCCCTAATATTACAGGAAAAAAATAAATAAATCTAAACTAAATAAAAAAAATAATTAATTAATTAATTAAATGGATATATTAAATGAACCAGGTGTCCCAATCTATATAACCATAAAAATTAATAATAATACTTATTTATTATTGACCCTCCCATCCCCACCCCCCCAATTATTATTTACCACCACAAATTTTTTTTAGGAAACTAATTATTATTAACAAAAAATTATTTATTTCCATTCAACCCCTCCCCTCCCTCCCCCCACTCATACAAGTATATCAACCCTATTATATATATGCACCAGTAGTTTATTGCAAAAAATATAGTTGAATAACAACACAAACACGTGTTCACACAAAAAAAAAATAATTAATAGATACCTAAAAAAAAACTGGGAATACTATTCCCAGACACACATACATAACTGACCCAAACCTCAAAATATATTTATTATAAAAAAAATTTTGTTAATTAATTAACAATATTTAATTCAATTAAGTTTTATATAAATATATATAAATATATAAAATATTACAATTAAAAACTAATAATTTAATAACTAATTTAAATATTTATTAACAATTTATTGAATGATGGGATCAAATCTGTAATTAAAAAAAAAATTAATTATTGTTTTTTCGGTTAATTATTTTTTTAAAAAAAAAATTATTTTTATATTAAAAAAACCCGAAAATTTAGTTTAACTATTTATATTTTAGTTATAKATATATATATGTATAAAATTTTATATTATATAAACCAATCAATTTGTCGAAAGTTACGCACAATTTGTTTAGTTAACAAAAAAATACTTTAATTTTTATACAACAAAAAATAAATAATTGATTTAAAGTGAGTGTCTTTTTTCAAAAAAATAAAAAAAAATCTTAAGTGTATTTAATAATAGCTAAGTGAGTGAGTGAGTGAATGAATGGGTGAGTAAGTCGATGAGTGGGTGAGTAAATAATTTAATATTAAGTTATATATGGATTTAAATATTGTTAATCGATAAAAATCAATGTTATATATATATATTTTATTGTTGTTGTTATATAACTTATATATATATATATAATAACTTTAACTACATAATAAATTGTCCATGCTAAATTGTAAATTAGATGACCAGGGATAAATAGTTTTTTAATTAAAATAAAAAATATTTGTATTTATTGTTTAATGTTTTTTTTAGTGATAATAATTCATTGAAAATATAATTTATTACTTTTAAAAATAAATTTTATATCATATAAAAAATAAATTATTATTTTAGAGTTTAATTATTAAGTTTAAATTAACTTAAACCTAAAATAAATACATAATATTTTTGTTTTAATAATAATAATAAGTTATTAAATTTTATTATACTATGTTTAAGATTATATTAATACTTTTAATACTATTAATACTAATACTATAAATGTTTTAATTTTTTAATATACTAATAATTATAATTAAAATTTTCAATTAATATTCATTATATTTTATTATAAGTTTAATATTTTTTTTGTAAAATTTATTTTATTTGAAAAACTATTTATTAAATAACATTTATTTAATTATATATATATATATATATTGTTTGTATTTGTTAAATGTGCGTATGTTTTATGTTATTTTATTTTAAATAATTAGATTAAATTTAAAATAATTTTTATTATGCTATTAATTTACTAAACATAATAATAATAATAATAATAACAATACTATTGTAATTGTAATTTTATTAATTGTTTTGACCATTTATATACATTATATATATATATATATAAATTTTTGTTAATAATTATTTAGTGTATTATATTTTTTTGTTTTTTGTTTTATCTTAATTTTATATTTTATTTAATTTTAGTATTATTAATTATTATTGTTTTGTTTTTATTATTATGTTAATGACTATATATATATATATATATTGTATATAAGTTTAGACAATAATATATTATGATTAACTTAAACTAGTAGTTGTTTATAATAAGCTAAAAGTTTCAAAATTTTATAATTACTTTTATAATAAATTTATTGTTTTGTTTTAAAATTTTTAATATTTTCAAATAATATAAATTAAACTTAAATTTTTTTCAATTGGATTAATAATAGTTAATATTTTCACAATGAGTTATAATAAAAATTAATTAATTAATTATTATTTATTTAGTATAATTTAGTAATTTTATTTTAATATATTTTTTATTGATTGATTGATAACTATTGATAAAATTAATACAAAAATATTATTTTTTTAAATTAAAAAAAAATATATTAAATATATAAATATATTTGAAAATACTTTATAATATAGTTGTTTCCTAATATTTTCAAATATTATTATTATTATTACTGTATTTATGATAAAATAAATTTCAATAAATAATATCTAAATTAATTGACCATGCTAAACTTAAAGTAGAAAAACATAATAATAATAATAAAAAACAAAAACAAACAAAAATGATTTACTATTTTATATATATTTTTTAATATTATTTATTTAATATATTTTTTGTGTTATTGTTGTTTAGTTTTTATATATATATATATATTTTTTGCATCATAAATGTGAATTAATGGTCCATGGACAAATACAAAATAATTGAATTTTTTGTATTTATTTATAGATATATTWTATATWTATATATATAAATATATATATATAGACAATAAAAAATCACCAACATCAAACAATAATAAATATGAAATAGTAAGATTTTTATTATTGAAAACATTATTATTATTATTATTATTATTATTTATTTTCAATTATTATCAATTAAATATATTAGATTTATATATATATATATATATATAAAATATTAAATGTGTTTTTTGTTGTGTGTTTTAAAAATAAGTAACATTTTTCAATTATGTTGATCCAAAAAATCCAAATCAATTAATAATAATAATAATATAAAATATTTAGATATCATATCATTTAAAGTTTTAATATATATATATATATATATATATATATAAATATTATGTATACATATATATATAGATTAAAAGTTATTTTCATTAAAAATATTGTTTACTAGAAAATAATTCAATGTCTAGACATTTAGTGATTTGATTGTAATCTAAAATAGTTTTTATATTTATTTTTATTTTACAATAACATTATATTATTTAATTTTTTTAAAAAAAAATAATAAATAAAAATTATTATTAATATAATTATATTTAATTAATTGAAATAATAATATAATAGAAATTTTTAAGATATTCATCATCAGTACTACTCAGCAAACAAATTGTTTATTATAATAACTAATATATTTTTTTTAATAAATAATTAATTTATAAATCAAGTTAATAATTATATATTTTAATTTTGAGAAAAATAATTAATTAATAAAATATTGATTATTATTTAATATATATATATATATATATATATATATATATATAAATCAGACAGACAATTTTTTTTATAAAAATAATATATTAGTTATTAATTAATAATAATAATAATAATAATAATAATAATAATAATAATAATAATTTATATTTTTTCAGATAAAAATGATGATTTATGCAATTTTTGATTTAAATTATATATATATATATATATATATATATATAAATATGATATATATATATATATCTACCAAAAATAAAATTGTTATAATATTATATTACGAAATAAACTAAAAAATGTTTTTCATGTTTTATTTTTGTGTTTCAGTAAACAATTTTTATAAAACTTTTTTTTGTTGTTTAATATTTATTATTTAAGTGCAAAATCTAAATATCAATGTATTATAAATTATATTATTAGTTTATATTAATTTATTATTAGAGTACAACTGAACTAATTATAATCATTATTAATAATAAAATAATAAATTTTTATTTAAATTAGTATTAATAATGATTAGATTAAATAAATATTATTTTTAGTACTTTATACTCAACAACAACAACAACAAAAATTTTAATATTATTTATTATCTAGTATTTAAACTATTTTTAAAAAAATTATTATAAGCAACAAATTAAAATTTTATTTTTTAATATAAACAATACTAAAAATTACTTTTTAAAAAAATTAATATAAACAATATCATACTAAAAATTAATTTAAAAAAAATATATACAATTCATACTAAAAATTAATTTTAAAAATTAATATATACAATATCATACTAAAAATTAATTTTTTTTTTAAAATTAGTATAAAAAATATCATACAGAAAATTACATTTAAAAAAATTAAATAAATTACATGAATAACAAAAACTTTATTTTTCAATCAAAACTTTTTACACTAAAACATTAGTTATTATTATTACTTTATTTATTTATTATTATTATTATTATTATTATTATACATTTATAATAGATCAATAACCATACAAATGATAAATGAGTTATATATATATATATATATATACAGTATATTATATGAAATATATATTAAATAGTAAAATAAAGGTGAAAAAATAATACTAATACTAATAATACTAAAAAAAMAAAAAAAAAATTTTTCCGATAAATTGTAGTTAAGTTTTGCATGAAATTTGCATAATCTGTATGTAGTGTCAAAAAATAACTGTATGTATGAACAGTATCGTGCAATTCATCAATAATTTTTTTTATATTTAGTTTTATATATATATACACACAATATATACAGTATATATATATTATAATATATTTTTTGCTGCATTATGTTAGTGTAGTTGAAATATGAAAAATATGAGGAAAAAAATTATATATACAATAAACTATATATATATATATAKTTGTTTTATTATAGATTGATATATATTTAGATAGATAGACATGTTTTATATTTACTGTAAAAAATATTTTATATATATATATATAAAATATTTTATATATCTATCTATCTATCTATCTATCTATCAATAGTTGATTTATTATGACTAACAAAAAAAATAAATATTTTTTTTAGTTATGTTTTTTTGTTGTTGTAAATACATTGTCCAGATGTTGTTATAAACATACATTAGTTTTGTTTGATTTTTTTTGTTGTTGTTTAATAATTTTTTTAATATATATATATATATATGTAAATAAAATAAAATAAAATTATGTAATAATTTTCTAACAAAAAAAAATAAATATCTAAATACTTGAATAACGTGGATAACATTGAACATAGGTTTATAATAATAATAATAATAATAGATAAATAATTTAATTGATTTTTTTAAATTACTTATTTTTAATTTTTTTTCATGAATAGATATTACCATGTATATTTTATAATAATAATAAAAAATAACCTAGTTAACTATTAACCTAAGTCTAAGTTAAACCAAAACCAAACTTGTCTCAAAYATATAAAATCTATAATAAAATAATAATCAATATATATATACTGTATATATATATATAGTATATACAGTATATTAAATTTGTACAGTGGTTTATATTATTAATATATTTGATTAATTTTTTTGTGATTTATTATACATTATTATATAATATTCATGCATTAAACACACCCACCCACACACACATACATAAATATACTGTATATATATATACTGTATATACATAAATATACAAAATTATTGAGTTGAATTAAAATTATTATATATATATATGCATGTATTTGTGTGTGTATGTGTGTGTATGTGTGTGTATGTGTGTGTATGTGTGTGTATGTGTGTGTATGTGTGTGTATGTGTGTGTATGTGAGTGTGAGTGTGTGTGTATGTATGTGTATGTATGTGTATGTATGTGTATGTGTGTGTATGTGTGTGTATGTGTGTGTATGTGTGTGTATGTGTGTGTGTGTGTATGTGTGTGTATGTGTGTATATGTGTGTGTATGTGTGTGTATGTGTGTGTATGTGTGTGTATGTGTGTGTATGTGAGTGTATGTGAGTGTGTGTGTATGTGTGTATGTATGTGTATGTGTGTGTATGTGTGTGTATGTGTGTGTATGTGTGTGTATGTGTGTGTATGTGTGTGTGTATGTGTGTGTGTGTGTATGTGTGTGTATGTGTGTGTATGTGTGTATATGTGTGTGTATGTGTGTGTATGTGTGTGTATGTGTGTGTATGTGTGTATATGTGTGTGTATGTGTGTGTAATATATTAAATAAGTAGTTACTTAACAAAATATATATTAAATTTATTAAATATTAAAATAAAATACCAGTGAAATTTAAAAAAATTATAATGTATTAGAAAAACTAAAAACAAATTTAAAAAAATAAATTTAATTATTGTGTGAATACCAAAAAAAAATAATAAAAATAAATCTATGCTTTACTTGTAGGCACTACCTATCAATACCATTATAATAATAATAATAATAATAATAATAACCCTATTATTACCTAATTTAAAACCACACATAATGTACAAATTGCGTGTAAATTTTATGTATATTTAATAACTAAAAAACAAAACAAAACAAAATATAATATAATTTTGTTTTATTTATTTTTGGATTATTTGTAAATGTAATTACATTTTTTGTTGTTGTTGTTGGTGTTATTAGTATAAATATATTGTATATAATTTAATAGTGTAATAAATTTTTGTTGTTGTTGATAATAATAATAATAATTATAATTATTAGTATTTTTTTTTATTTTACTATTTATTAGCATGCTAAGCAATAATTATTTTTCAATGTTATTTTTATAGATTAGTTTCTTTTAAATTATGTATTTAATAATAATAATAATAATATTTAATTTAACCACTGCTTGTATAATTTAATAGTAAAAAAAATAATAAAACTTAATTTTTTTTTAATACATTGTAGCAAAAAAAAAARTTTACATAATTATTATAATATACTATAATTTTATTAAAATATTTGTAACTTTTTTTCAAATAAAAAAACAAAATCTACTAATAATTTGATTGATCAATGAGTAGACTAAACGTTACTATATTTATGATAATACATAATGTTTTAAAACATAGTAATAAAAATATATAAAAAAAAACTTATGTAATGTATTTTACAATAATATTTATATACACAAAAAAATACACGCATTTGTATAATGAGATTATATGTTGTTAACAAATAAATATATACAGTATATACTGTATATATAAACAATTATCTAGATTAAATTTTTATATTATTATTATTATTATTATTAGATATACACTTAAAACAATTGAATCTTATTTGTTTAAGTAAATATAAAAAAACTAAAAATTATAATAAACTTTTAATACATCATTAAATTTTATAATATATTATTAAAAATTGTTGATTTATAATGTTAAATAATTTATATATATTTTGATAAATAATTTTCAAGCTAAATGTTAAATCTTTTTTTTAAATAAAAGTTTTTTTTTGTTATTAAAATAGAATTTTTTAACTTTAAAATTAATATTTGATTTTAAAACTTTTAACAATATTCTACTGTATGTTTTTGTGTGTGGATTTAAATGTTATATTTATTTTAAAAAATATTTATTTAAATCAAAAGTGTTTATAAAATCTATGTACTAAAAGCCATATTATAAAAAAAATATTTTTTAAAAATATTTATTTTATTTTTGATTTATTGGTCATTTATTTTTATATAAAGCTGATTATTATTATTAATATTTAAAATATAAAAATAAGTAAAAATAAATTGAATGTCTATTATGTACATTTATTTTTTTTAAAAAAATAAGGTAAATATTAAATAAAATAAATTTTAGTTTTATTATTATTATTATTATTATTAGTCAAATATTTGTCGATAGACTACATAAACATTTGCTTTAATATGTATTTTTATTAATACATATATATATATATAAATACATTACTATATAAATATATGTATAGTATATACACGTATACATATTATAATTTATTAGGGTTGGAAAAATACATAGATTTTTAATCTTTAATAATTTTGACTTTTTAATAATACAGTATATTTAAAACATTGTACTAAGTTTGTATTATAATAAATATTTAATAAAAAATATAATTTCTATATAATGTATTATTTCTATAATAATAATTTAATTTTAAATAATTTAAAATTTAAAAATAAAAAAATATGGATATTAAATTAAAAAATAATATCAATTATTATTAGTTATTTAGTTTACCTTGCTTATATTACTAAACTATAGACAATTTTGTTTGTATGGTAAAATTGGCTATGTATTATAAATTTGTATTAATAATTTTTATTTTGTTTCTGCCAACACTGATACAAAAAAATATACATTATATACATGTATATATATATATATATAAATTAATATTTAATATTATTATTATTGTAATTATTTGTGTTTACATTAATTATAATTAATTAAATGCCATCATTTATATATATATATATATTATATGTACACTTATGTTGTTGATATTGTAAACAAAAAATAATAATAAAATTTTTATATACAGTACTGTATATATATATATTGTTTATAAATACTTAATATAAAATGATAATTATCTAAATTGAATAAATAATAATAATAATAATAATAATAATAATAATAATAATAATAATAATAATAATAATAATAATAATAATAATAATAAATTGTATATAAATCTAAATAAACATTTTTTTTGTGTCTATTATTTCTATTACACACAAATACATGGTTTATGTATAAAATTATTATTATTATTATAATATATATATATATATATATATATATATTATTAATACATGCTATTTGATTATCAAATATAATTTAATAAAAATGACAGGGAGTCTAAATGTTAATGGAAATATTTTAACCATAGATAAAATGATAATTATTATTTTATTATTATTAGTTTTTTTTTTGGTGATAATGATTAAATTATATATGTGTGTATTTCACACACACACACACATACACTCACTTACATATACACACATACACACACATACACACACATACACACACACACACACATACACACACATACACACACATACACACACATACACACACATACACACACATACACACACATACACACACATACACACACATACACACACATACACACATACACATACACACTCACATACACACACATACACACACATACACATACATACACACACATACACACACATACACACACATACACACACATACACACACATACACACACATACACACACATACACACACATACACACACATACACACACATACACACACATACACACACATACACACACACACACACACACACACACACACACACACATACATACACACACATACACACACATACACACACATACACACACATACACACACATACACACACATACACACACACACACACACACACACATACATATATATATATATACTGTATACACACATACACATGTATATTATATATATACAAAAATTTGCTTGTTTATTAATTGATTGTAGTAATAGACTATAATATTATACGTTTACAATATAAATGCTATGATAGTAAATGATAATAAATTTAAATATACTGTATTAATAATTATWTATTAAATTATATATATATWTATATTATTGAATCCAWTTACTSTCTCTCTCTCTCTCTCTCTCTCTCTCTCTCTCTCTCTCTCTCTCTCTCTATATATATATATATATATATATATATATATATAWATTATACTATGAATTACTAACTATTATTAAACTTAATAATTGTTTTTATTATAGTCTGAATACTAACATAAAAGTCATATATAATAAAAATAAAATAAAAAACAAAAATCTAATTTTATTATTTAAAATGTTACACAAAAAAAGCGTTACTATTACTACTACTACTACTATAAATTAAAACAAAATAACTATAAAAAAATAAAAAATAAATTAAAAAAATAACAGTTTATTTATAATATAATATTTATTACTTGTATGTAATAATAATAAATGTTAGACAAAATAATATATTGTTTGAAATTTTCATCGGAAATGTAAGATTTTTTTTAAATATAATATTTATTTGAATACAAAAAAGAAAAACTATAAAAAAAATAATAATAAAATCAATTTTCTATTGAATTAATATATTTTTATTTTATTTATTTTTTTTGTTGGTTTGTTGTTGACATTTATTGATCACACATGTGTTCATTCATTATATATATATATAGAAATAAATTATTATATAATAAAAATAAAATCTAAAAATTATTCAAACTATAATTTTTTTTATATAAATAATCACTATATATATATATATAATATATAAATTAAAAAACATAATTTCAAATTTAGTAAATTACAAAAAAAAAATAAATTATTACAAAATATGGTTCACAACTTATTGTTACAAAAAAAATAAATAAATATATATATTGTTTGACATAAAATATTACATAACTTTAATTTATATTTTAATTTATTGTTGTTGTTGTTGTATAAAATTTTTTATTTTGTTAATAAAAATAATTTATTATTTTAAAAAAATAATCAAGGTACAGTTTAAATGTGTATGTATGTATATATATATAAATCAAAAAATAATTTAATTGTTTCAAGCTACAATCAAATTTATTTAAAAGTTTATTATTATTATTTAAATTAATTATTTAAAAATAATTTTTACTATTTTTAGTAGTTTTTAATTTAATTTTGAATTAGTCTAATAAACAATTTTTGAAAACTGTTTTTTTTTATTAATCTGTTAAAATTAAAATAATTAATAATATATATATATATGATAGATAAATATATAAGTAAGTTGAATTAATTGGATTTATTATTATTATTATTAATTATAATTATTATTAATTAATTGTTTAGTAATTAGATTTATTATTAGTAATTATATTAAATTATTTAAAAATTTGGTAAATAATATTTTTTATTATATCAGTTAGTGATAAATGACTAAATTATTAATTTTAATTAAAAWTTTTTTTATTATATAACYMAAAAAAATTTTCCTCAATTTATTTATATAATATGTAATAAAAAATACTATACTTTATACTTATGACTAACAACTAGTTAGAAATGAAAGTAATTTTTTTATAATAATAATAATAATAATAAAATAATAATTTAGTACTAAAAACGATATCTAAGATTCAATAAAGATTTTTYAAAAAAWATTTATATATTAATAATAATAATAATTGCATTAATTATTATTACTAATACTATATTATTATTCAAATAACTCCTAGTTATTTGAATTAACTTTCAATATATCATATTATAAAATTTGTAAAGTTTTTACTTTTTAAAAAAAAATATTATATAAACGTTATATAATAATAATAATAATATTTAACACTATTTAAAAAAATTATTAAATATTATTAAATWAGTAWACAGTATATACACACACAAACAGTATATGCAATATATTATATACATTACAAGTACACTGTTTTTATCATAAACATAGTGTAATCTTATATATACTGTATATATATATATATATATATATATATRAACTTTATATATATATATACTGTATATATATATATAAACTTTATATATATATATATATACTGTGTGAGAGTGAGTGCCTGTGCGTGAAAGTGATAACCAAAAAAAACGGTATCCACTGGTTATGGGATACCTATCCTCTCTCTCTCTCTCTCTCTCTCTCTCTCGACCCCTATGCCTATGTCTATGCTATCACACACACACTCACTCACACATGTACTTATAATTATTATTATATTACTGTCTACTGTGTTATATATATATATATATATAAAGTACATATACAGTACAGTACAGTATATATATAGATATATATAWAAAAAATAACTTATGTTTTACTGTATTTTTTGTGTGTTTATCTTTCACTCACTTAGTTGCTGGTTAAGTGAGGGCCCGCCTACCCGACAGTCATACTGTATTGTATATACACTTATATACTATTAAAGGGGGGATTATTTGTATAGAGATAAGAGAGAGAGAGAGAGAGAGAGAGAGAGAGAGAGAGAGAGAGAGAGAGAGAGAGAGAGAGAGAGAGAGAGAGAGATAAGACGGGAAAAAATTTAATATAAAAACCAAATGTTTTTCTATAGAAAAACTTATTACTTATTATTATTATTATTTAATTGCCATTTATATTAACTATTGTTTTTATATAAGTTGTGTTTATATATAGTATACTAAATGTTTCAATTGAATAGAAAATATAATACAAATAATAATAATAATAATAAGTGCACATCAATTAAACTATATTTTCAATTAATACATAATAATAAATTGTTTTGAATTTTTTTTTTGATTGATTTTTTTTTGTAACCCAAAAAAATATATAAAAATTTTTTTTTATTAAATAAAAAAAATAACCGAAAAAAAAAGTTTAATTATTATGGTATTCATCGATGGATTGGCCGCCAATCGGGTGGTGGGCTCGGCATCGCTGGACGACTTTATGTCGCTGGACTTTATTGACGACCAACCCATGAACTGGAATCTATTGACGTCCACTGGCGGCGGTGTCGGTAGTGGTGGCGGCGGTATTGATGGACATATCGGTTGCGATGATCACGATATCCAATCGTATCCAACCATCATTGAACATAGCCATCAATACATCAAATGCGAAATACCGGAGCTAACAATGTTGACCGACATATCGGGGCCATCGACAGCCGTGGCCAACAACAATCGGCCAACAATTCAGACGACAACCAAYAGCYTGTTGTTGTCATCGACATATCAACAGCAGCCGGACTACTATGACGACCAGCATCAGCACCAGTACCACCAGTACATACCGTCATCATCGTCAGCGGTACAGCAATCAGTACCGCAGCCGCCGCTCCCGCAAACAATGGACAGCCTATTGAAGATTATTGAGACACAGGAGCAGCAAAACGAAAAGATAATGTTTGAGACACGTATCAAACAAGTACTGCTCGAGTATCTGAAATCCAAACAGGAGTCGCCGTCACCAACACCAACACTGATCGGTACCAATACTAGCTGCCAGTCCCCTACCATAACAGCCCTGATCGACAATAGATCGACACCGATGACACCGATATCATCGGGCAGTTCATCGCCCATACATCACACTATACATCATCATCATCAGCACCAGCACCAGCAGCACAGTGTAGGCTCAGATACTATGACCCCGAACCCTACCCATCAACTACTGGTGATGCCTAACCCKGCTACT
Organism: Oppia nitens; assembly: GCF_028296485.1. NCBI lineage: Eukaryota > Metazoa > Arthropoda > Arachnida > Sarcoptiformes > Oppiidae > Oppia > Oppia nitens. The sequence continues at coordinate 254,451 of NW_026533220.1, read as the reverse complement.
AACCGGCAGCCATCACGTAAAAGCTCCATATACTCGCTGCTGACACCGCCGATCTCGCCCGATATGGGCAACCATTTCTTTCATATCGCTAATACTAACGGTAATACCAGTCCTCAAGTAATTACAACTAATACACCGATAACAACAACACCGATAGCCAGTAATAATATATCATTAATTAAATTAAATACTAACAACATATCCAACAACAACACCAACAATAACAACAATCACATCACCGATGATACCATAGATATGTCTGAACAGCAATCAATTGAGGATCAATTCATGACATCAATTGATGAACCAATTATAGTGAACAACAACACTACTAATAATACTAAGAATAATAGCACTTGTATTGATTCGTCAGCCTATAATATATTAGCTAACAGTCCTAATAATAATACAACTACTGATACTATACTAACTACTAGAAGCACCSGAAGCCCTATCGATGCTATCATTGATGATAACAACAACACCATCAACACTACTACTACTACTACTACTACTACTACAGAATATTCTGGTGGTATTGGTATTAACAATAGTAGTCGACAACAACAGTCACCTACACCTACACCCACACAACCTATACAACCGACAACAACACTGGTATCAATAACGCCGATGATCTCAGCAACAAAAATCGGTACAAARAGTTGGTCGGATTGCCGGTGGTAGCGGCAGCGGCAGCGGTAGGGGACGTAAACCTAATGTCCAGCGCCAACAGCACCTACTAATGGCGGACAATAACGGCTGTCCAGAACAGGAACAAAAACGTACGGCCCATTTGTCGGCCGAATTTCGCTATCGTACTAAACTAAACGATAAGATTAGCCGATTACGTAATATTGTCGGTCCCAAAAGTCAACTGTCCAAATCGGGTGTACTATCCCGTAGTATCGATTTGATAGCTAAGCTGCAAAAATCTAATCTGAAACTTAAGGATGAAAATCGTCGGATTAGGTTACTATTGATGCAGGCATGCAATCAATTGCCGCCACCCCCGTCATCGACATCATCAACGATATCATCATCAACACAACAACCAACTACACCAACTACTACCGGTGCTCTCAATAATAATAATAATAATAATAGTCTAATTAATTGTAATACAAGTAGTAGTAATTTAATTAATAGTAATAATAATAATAATAATATAATTAGTAATTCAATATATATGCAATAGGATCGGCATCATTATTATTAGTATTATTATTGAATTATATATATATATATATATATATATATATGGTATATATATATATACAGTATATGTTAGGTATGGGTAGATAGTAGTTATTATTATTATTACTAAATAATACTAATTATATAATAATAATAATATTATTAAATGGGAGGAAAGCCTTTCAAAAAAAAAATATTTTTTATTTTTTTTTGTTTGTTTCATATTATATATGATTTTGTTGTTGTTGTTGTTGTTGTTGTTTAGTTAATTAATATTTAATTAATTTTCTATTTCTATATGAAATTATAATTATTGCTGTATATACAGTATATATATATATATTTATATATTAAGTTTCATTAGCAATAGTAGTAGTAGTAGTAGTAATAATAATAATAATAATAATAATACTGTAATCATTATAAATTACATTTTTATATATTAAAGTCAAAAACTTAATAATAAAAAAATAAATAATTATATCTTTTTTTAATATATTTTTAATTATCATTATATTATATTATATTATTATTATTATTATAATGATATCAATATGAATAGTAATTTAATATAATAGTAAAAATATGTATAAAAATTTATATGTTTTTAGTTACTATTAAAAAATTTTTATTTTAACATTTATGCTTTTACTGTATTAATTTTTTAAATTATATTAAAAAAATTATTTAATATTGAATAGTAAAAAAAAGTACCCTGAATTATTTATTATTATTAATAATAAACTAATTATATTTATGTTAACAGTTGAATAAAAAAAATTGATAAAAAATTAATCATATTTTTTTAAGTAGATATTGTAAATACATGTACTGTATATATAATGTATATATATATAAAAAWTTTTGTATAATTTTGTTTATGTGTAGTAGTAGTAGTAGTTTATAATAAATTAAAATATTTAATAAAAAAATAAATAAATATAAAAATTATATTATTATAATAATAATATGTTTTAGTAAATTACTTTATTGTGTATTATTATTATTATGTATATGTTTTTAGTTGATTGAAAACTTATGTAAAACCATATTTACTTTAATTTTTTTGTTATTTTTAGTATTTGACTGACAATATAAAAAAACTAAAAAAAAACTAAAATATTTTTAAAATAATAATAACATTGTTTGTAACATTTGTATTGTAGAAAATTTTAAAATTTTAAAAATATGTTTTTATAATATTATTATTATTACATTATTTTTTGATTTGCTGCACACTTATTGCTGGTATATGTAGTTTTTTTTATTTAAAAAAAATAAATTAAATAATATTATCTATGATAATATAAATTTATTATTATTATTATTATTATTATTGTCAAGATCTCTATAAACTATTAATACAATTAATAAAAAAAACATTTATTTAAAAATACAGTAAAACAATGGAAACAACAAATATTTTGTCAAAAAAAATTTATTATTAGTTTTGCAAAATTACGTTATATTTATGTAATTTTTATTTAAAAATATTATATATATATTTAATAAAAATTAAATTAATTTATATATATATATATACCTTGAATATACTATTTATAATTTTTTTGATATTGATAAATAAATGCAATAAATATATACTTATACACTTATACATAACATATACAGTATGTATATATATATATAATTAAATATTTGATTAAATCACATTTAATATTTAGTGTTAATAACTAGAGTTTTATTGAGTGTGAGATATAATTTAATTTAATTATATAATTTGCAAAATATACATAATTTTTTTGTTTGTTGTTGGCATAAATACAGTATATATATATATAAATTTAATAATAATAATATTTTTGGCTAATATTATATATTTAATTTAATTATCAGCGGCATTGCTAGTTAATAACTTTATATATATATATTAAAAATTGTAATTTAAGCAAAAAATTTTTTTTATTGCTATAATATATATAATATATTGCTTTTAGCTAATCTAAGCGAAAGCTAATTAAATTTTTTTATTTAATATTAAGTTATAATAATAATAATAATAATAAAGTATAAATTAATTTAATATATTTTTTTAATTAGATTATTAAATAAAAAWATATATATTTTTTCCAGATTTTTATTAACATTTAAAAACAACTAAAAAAATATTATAAATATTATTTTCAAATTAAATTCCATAAAGTTTTTTTTATTAAATATTATTATATTATTTGATAATAAAAAAATCAAAATAATAATAATAATAATTTATATAACATTTTTTTTATCAATTTTTTTAATTATATAAATTACTAGAAAATGTATAATAGTTTTATTGTTATAAAACAATATAATCATTAAATTGATTTAACTATTCATTCATTCAATTTATACTTATATTTATAGTTACAATAATTGTATAACTGTTTCGCAATAATAAAAAATTTTTTTATATTAGTAACTAATTTATATATAAAATATAAAATTATTTAATATTTTATCTAAAAATTGATGACTCACTTACATAATAAAATAAATCTTATTTATGTATTTTATATATAATAAAATAATTTTTTTTTATATATATATATGATATACAATAGATATAAAAAAAAATTTAATATATTAATTGCTTTTTTTTATAAAATTAAATTAGAGGACATCTATTTTATCATAATCAATATATAATAAACTGAGTGCATATAATTGCATTTTTTTTAACTATATATATATATCATATATTTGATTAGATATAGACATAGATACAGTAATTTTTTTAACAAAATATTAAGTGATTATAATTTTACCGTTAGTTTAGATAAACACAAAATATATTATAAATATATTATAATTATAATTAAGATATTTGTTACCAATTAATAGATTTTTAATTTTAAATATTTAATTATTTTTCTCTATATTTATATATATATATATATATATTTACTTTTTTTGATATACAAAAATTATAATCTAAATAAAAATCAAATCTAAATTTTAAGTGTTGTATTTAATTTTGTAAATATTTTATTAACAAAAAAAAATTATAATTTATAAAAATCATTGCATCAAACAGTTGCTAACCACTTATTTATATGCATTTTATTTTAATCAATTGTATAGTCATTTTATAATTTTATTTTTTACATAAAATTGTTAAAAAAAATATCTTATTTTTTTAACAAATATATTAAAATTATTTTTGTTTATTGATTATAATATCAACAAAAAAAAATTATTTAATCATCACTACTACTAAATGTAGATATTTTAGTACAATTAATCAAATATTAAATATAAAATCAATAGATTATTTGATAACAAACAAACAAAATTTAATATTATAGTTAAATATTATTATTATTATTATTGTTATAATTATCATTAGTGTATAAATATTTTTAAAAAAAAACTTTGCTGGGTAATAAAAATTTTGTTTGATTAAATATTTACAATGTATGCAAATAATTGACGCACGCATTATAATAATAATAATAATAATAATAATATAAAAAAAATAATAAAATAAATATATAGATAACATTAATAAATTTTTTTTTTATAAAATTTGGATTTAACTAGTTTGTTGCCAAAAAATAATTGAAAACAAATATTAATAAAAATAAAATAATAAAAATAACAAATAAAAAAATAAACACTATTTTAGTTTATTATTATTATTAAAATATGACCTTGAACTTGAATAATTTTTTTATTATTTAAAAAATACTATATATTTAATTACTTAATTAATATTTTTTATAAAAAAGTGGTAAAAATTTTATTAATACAATAAATATATTATATATATATATATATCATATATAGATAATAATAATAATAACAGGAAACATGTTAATCTACAATATAAAAATCTAAAAAAATAGTAAAAACTTAAAAAAATTTTTATATAATAATTATAATAATTTTTATAAGTTTTTAAGTACACACAAACACAAATATATTTACTATCTTAAAATTTATTTGTTTGCTGGCAATATGCCTATCATATAAATATTTATTATTATTATTTGTATTATTAATATATTATTTTGAATTATCAATTCAAGACAACATTTAACATTAAAATCAATTTTTAAACAGTACTCTGATATCTACTGTATATATATATATATATATACTGTATATATATATATACTGTATATTGATATATATATATACTGTATATTGATATATATATATAATTATTTATATATTTCTTTATAAGATATAAATATTCAATTTATGGAAATAAATAAAATCAAAAAAAATAAAAATATAATATTATCTAAAAATTTTCTACTAGACATTGAGGCAAATTTAATTTTTTTTTTAAATAATTAATTTGCGATAATTAACAACTACTAGTATAAACTGTTGTCAATGTGTTATATAATATAATTATATAAAAAATGTACTTAAAAACTGTTTACGTAAACATTTTTTAAATAAAAAAAAATATTTATAATTTTTTTAGTTTTATAGCTATTTCTTATATATATACTGTATATATAACTAATATATAATAATTTTTAATTAAAATTATTTTTTTTAAATTTATTAATATACCGTTAAAAACATTTACATTTAGTAGTCTATCAATAATAATAATAATAATAATAGTTTATATAAAAGTAAAATATAATATTATTTTTTTTGTTGACAAAATTTAGGGTATATTTCTATTTATATTTTTTTAAAAAAGACAATTAATTAATAATATTTTTTAAAAAATATTAAAATTAATTTAATATTATCTATATTGCTATTATTAGTATAAGTTTTATTATGTAATTTCCCGTTTAGTACATATGTTTTTTTTGGTTATAAATTTTTATTTAATAATTTTTTAATAAAATTGATATACAGTAGATATCAGTGTAATTAATTGTGTAGTGTATATAATGTGTAAACATTATATTGTAGTATAATTTTTCAAATAAATTTTGATAACTATTTTTATGTAATAATAATAATAATAATAAAACAGTTGATAAAATAATGATTTTAAAAAATTAATTTTGTAAAAATAATAATAATAATAATTATTATTATTATCTATACTAATAAATTCAAAAAATTTAATTTCAATAATAATTGTAACTATTAATACTGTAATACTATATATATATATATATATATATATATTTAAAAAATTGTTAAAAACGCATTTAATAACTTTGTAAATATAAATATATATAATAATAAGTATATTAAACAAACTAATTATATTTTTTTTTTAAAAAAAATCATATAAAATACATATAAAAACAAAAATTAGTTAATTTTTTTCAACAAAAAAAATTGCATAATCTACAAAAAAATTATTATACATGCTACAAAATTATTTTTAAGTTAAAAAAAATAAAATAATTTTAATTAATTATCTATAAAAAAAATTATATGTAGATTAAAATAGTTGATAATAAACAAGTGAGAGGCCATATGTTGTGCCAGTGATGGGGGAKAGGGGGGGGGGTTAGATTAGGTAGGGGTACACATGTGGTACACTGTATATATATATATATATATATATATATATAGCTAATATAAATAAAACAATTTTTATTAAAAAAAAGTACAGTATATTAACAGTACAAATAAAAAAATAAAAATTAATACTAATATATACACATATATATTGACTGTTAAAAAAATGTATGTATATATTGATAAGATTATACAGTATATACTGTATACACATACACACACATATATATATAAATATATTTAAAAAACCAGTTAATTACCAGTTTAGACTACTTATAGACAATTTATTTTAAATAAATTTAATAACTAATATAACTAAACTATTTTTATTTAAAATTTAATAATAATAATAATTTTCTAAATAATGATACATGAACAATTTTTTTAAAATTTATTAATTAATAATTTTTAAAAATATAATAAAACCATTGATTTTTAAACAAAACATTAAATTATTAGTATTATTATATATATATCAAAAAAACATTGATTTTTTTATTGAATTATAATTAAAATAAATTAAATATGATTAGCATTTAGGAAAAAAAACTTTAATTTATTTTAACTTTATTTAAACTTTATTATAATTTTAAAATTAAAAATAAAATTAATATATTACCCAGGTAGTAACATTTACAGTTAATATATATATATATATATATATATACTGTATAGGACTTACCCATTATTAATATAAATAATACTGTATTATTATAATAATAGTTTATTATTTAAGCCTAAAAAACTATAGCAAATAATAACAACAAAATATAATGTTAATAAATGATATTTTATTGTGTGTATATATGTGTATGTGTATGTGTATGTGTGTGTATATATGTGTATTTGTGTGTGTATGTGTGTGTATATATGTGTATTTGTATGTGTATGTGTATTTGTATGTGTATGTGTATGTGTATGTGTATGTGTATGTGTATGTGTATGTGTATGTGTATGTGTATGTGTATGTGTATGTGTATGTGTATGTGTATGTGTATGTGTATGTGTATGTGTATGTATATATGTATGTGTATGTGTATGTGTATGTGTGTGTATGTGTATGTGTATGTGTATGTGTATGTGTATGTGTATGTGTATGTGTATGTGTATGTGTATGTGTATGTGTGTGTGTATGTGTATGTGTATGTGTATGTGTATGTGTGTGTGTATGTGTATGTGTGTGTATGTATGTGTATGTGTATGTGTGTGTGTGTGTGTATGTGTATGTGTGTGTGTATGTGTATGTGTGTGTGTGTGTGTGTWTGTGTGTGTGTATGTGTGTGTGTGTATGTGTGAGGTATGTGTATGTATGTGTTGTGTATGTGTGTGTGTGAATGTGTGTATGTGTTTGTTTGTGAGTGTGTGTGTGTTTTATAACAAATAAAAATTTACAACAACAACAACAAAAACAATAACAAACATAAAATAAAATTTTTACATCTATTATAATTATAAATAATAGTAAAACAATTTTCAAAATAAAACAAAAGTTTAAATTAAAATTAATTACAATTTTGTGTTTGTGTTTACATTAAATTATTGTACAATAGTTTATAATTGTATTTTAAAAAAAAAATTCATACAATAGTATATATATATATATATAGTATAGTAAATAAATAGTTGTTTGATTTATAATCAAAATTTAGTTTATATTTATAGAGTGGGTTATAAATAGTTGGATAATATATAGTAGTTTTTTTTAGTAGTTTACCTAAAATTTTTGATTAATTGTTAATTTAAAAATCAATTTTAAGTGTGTATTAAAAATATAATTCAAATCTATTATATAATTATATATATATATATTGTATATAATATATCATTGTTTTAATTAACATTAAACATATAGTTTTCAATGTTAATAGTATTAGAAAATTTTTAATTTTTAAGTAAATTAATTATAAAATAACTTTTTTTATATAAAAAAAACATATATACAATGTTTATGCAGTTATATAWYATGTATAATTTATAATATATATATTTATATATATATATATATATGTTTGTATTTCTATTATTTTTTTAATTTTTTTGTTGTTGTTAATAATTATTAATAAATTTTAGAAACAATAATTTAAAACTTATACAAATTATATAAACAATTTTTTAATAAATTTTTATTTTTCTTTAAAAAATATTATTACTATTAATATTTTTTCACCAACAACAAAAAAAATCTTTAAAAAATTATTATAGACTAAACTTAAAATGTTATTAAAATATTTGATAATTTTTTTTACAAATTAAAAATTGAAACAAATTTGTTTAAATTTTATTACAATTTATCAAACATACTGTTAATATCAATGATTTTTATTTAAAAGAGAGAGAGGAAAAAWTKTTAAATATTTATATTTAATGAACTCAACAAAAAAAAAACWTTAATGATGGGACAAAAATTTAATTAATTATTATTATTATAAAAAAGCTATTAATAAACTCAACATTTTTTTTTATTAATTATAATTTCAAAATCAATGTAAACCATCCAAATCAAGATTATATTAATGATTTAGACACATTGATAATAATAATAATTATTATTATTATTATAAGTTTAAAGTTTATACTGTTAATATAATTTTTAATTACTTTAGACATCAAACACACACACACACACACACACACACACACACACATACATACATACATACACACATACACACACACACAAATACATGCATACATACAAACGCACAAACACACATACACACACACATATACACACATACATACATGCATACATACACATACACATACACATACACACACATACACACACACACACTCATAAATACATACACACATACACACACACATATACACACATACATACATGCATACATACACATACACATACACATACACATACACACACACACACACACACACACACACATACACATAAATACATACAAACATACACACATACTTACACACTCATAGACACAATGGTTTGCACGTGATTAACACACATTAGTAATTAGCAATTAAATATATATATATATATATATATRTATCTATATATAAATAAAATTTTAGCAATAGGATATAATTGATCTATAAAATAGTTTTCATTGTGTTAAAATATCTGAAATTACAATATAGTATCAAGGTACATTATTTTTTAAATAATATAAATAATAATTTTTTTTAATGTACATATAAATATACTCATTTTTTGTGACCCCTTTTATAGTTTATATAATATACAGTATATATATATATATATAGTATATAATCTTAACGTAATTATTTAGGTGTAAGTGATTTATATAATAATAATAATATCTATAAATACTTTAAGTAATAGCAATAATGATAAATATATACAAATTTTTAGTACTGAAAGTAATGAAAGTTGTTATCAATCATATGAGTGAATGAGTGAGTGAATGATTGATTGATTATTTTATATATAATATATATATATATATATATAACATAAATTATTTTTAGTATTATCATTAAATATTTTATTTTAGTGATAGTTATGTCTATATTTAGAGAGAGAGAGAGAGAGAGAGAGAGAGAGAGAGAGAGAGAGAGAGAGAGAGAGAGTATTTAGAGCATAGACATGAAGTGAGTGATGAAATGTTTTATTTGAGAGGAACGGTATGTATAGTAATACAGTATATATATTATTCAATGGGTGCCCACATATGATAGACCGACACATAGACACTGGGAGTGGTAGGAGATAGGGTTAGTAGTAATAGTAGTATATATATATATAATCAGTCACATGTAGATTAAGTGTATATATATAGTAGATACTATATATATATATACTGTATATATGATATTTGAATTAAAAATTATTTTTAATATGGTATACAACAAACAAAGTGATAATGATAACAACAACAAAAAAATAAAATTTCAAACAATATTTAAATAATAATATATACTTGAGATAATATATTAAAATATATATAATTATATATAAATATATGGGATTATAAATATCTATATATATAATAATAATTTAGGGCAAAGTGTATGTGTGTGTGTGTGTATGAATTTTTGTTGTATAGTTATTTAAATTTAATAATATATATATATATATATATGTTTAAGTAAATGTACTCAACATAAAAAATTTTATCACATGTTAATTAATATTTGTTACATAAAATTTTAAGATAATAAAAAAATAGATACTAGGTAATTATAATAGTAATAATGGGTATAAAATTAATATTTCACACATGTTTAAATATATTAATATATATATATGAAATTTGACCCAGGATCAATGTAGATTTATTATTACAAACATACAAAAAAAAATGTGTTACACGTGCACACATTGCTAATACTATTGTTTAATACTTAATTGATCTAGTTTAATTTTGTTGCTCTAAATGTACTCGATTATATTTAATCAATAAATTTGATCTTGGTTAAATCATGCGGAATTATTTATTTATCTATATATATATATATACAGTATATTTGTATGTATTGTAATACATATTGCTATTATATTTATTAGACATAATCATCATAAATGTGTGAAACAATTTTTATTAATTAAGTTTTTTTTATAGTTGTGTTGTATTGAATTGTAGTAATAATAATAATATTACAAAAAAAAGTCACACATATATTGATTAAAGTACAGTAAATTATATTATATATATATATATAAATTATATATAAATGTAAAAATCACATGAATTATTTTTTATATATTAATAGATAAAAAACTTATATATTTTATCATTATTACTATTTCAAACTATTAATATATATATAGCAATTAGCTGTATAATATATATATATATATATATATAAATATTATAAAGTGTAATGCACTATAGAAATAATATATATATATATATATTATTGTATTGTACTAAAAGAACTTTGCACCTAGCTAATTTTTATATTTATAAAAAAACTAATTTAAATATTTTATCTTATACTATAAAATAAATTTTTAAAAAATATAAATTTAATTTATTATATTAATTAAAATTATTAATTAAAAAATTGATTAATTAGTAGTTAATTTGTAAATATATATTTATGTTATATATATATATAAAATATAAACTAATATTTACTAATGTTAGCTAAAATAAATGTTAAAATTAATCAATTTTTTTAAATATATTTGTTTGTATAAACAAAACAAAACACACAAAATAAAAATTATTTAATTAATTATAATTAACTTTTATTTTTATTTGTATTTACATTTATTTATATATATATAAATATTGAATGGAAATTTTTTTATGATTTTAACATATCAGCAATGCACTTTTTCAAACATACAAAAAAAATTTATTATTAAATAATAATAATAATTATAAGTAACAAAAAATAATATACAGTTATATATATTTGTTTGTCACTTAATCAATCAGTTTATTATACAGTATATATATATATATAATATATATATATATATATACACAGTATATACACTGGTATTTATTGTTTATTATTTATATGTATATATATTTACACACAAATAAAAATAACTGTATGTGTGTATGCATGTACATGTATTAAATATATTTAATATTTATATATATATATATATACAAAAATATATATAAATTATTAGATAACTAATAAATATACAGTTATTTAATAAATAAAATGTTTAGTCATTAAACTTTCACTTTTTTTGTATATACATATATATATACATATATATATATATATATATATATATTGATATAAATATTCAGTATATTTTTGTTGTTATTATTATTATTGTTGATAATATCTACTAATAATAATCAACAAAAAATACCATATAATAAACTATACTAATAAAAAATATGGTACTGAAAAAAAATTGTTGTTATTTATATATACAATATATAAATATATATATATATATATATATATTAAATAATAACAACAAAATTCCTGAAAATTTTCCAATAGTGTCAATGAATTTACTGAATGTGTCTAAACATGTGTATGAACTCTATATGAAAGTTCATATTATAAAACAAAAATTATTATTATTATTATAACATTAAATAAAAAAGTTAATAATAATAATAATAATAATAATAATTATTATTATTATTATTATTAACTAATCAGTAGAGTACAAATGTCCAGATATTTCCGGTAATATTATATACAATATATATATATATATATATATAAAGTGTAAATAATTTTATTTGTGTGTATTATTTGTTTAAACTTAATTTAACAAATTTTTTATTAGGAAGTATAGGTATAGACAAAAAAAATAAATAATATCAATATATATATAATATATTTATTGTAAATAATTTTTTATGTATTTAATATACATATATATATAACAATAATATGACTATAATTTTTTGTTATAAAATAAATTTTTTGTTATATACTAAAAAATTATTATTTGATATTAAAAATTATCAATTATTTATTTTATTAATTGTTAATTATGCAAATTTAATTTTAAAAATAAAACTATATTTTTTTATTCAAAAAAATGTTATTTAAATTAAAGTGAAAAAAAATGATTTTTTTCCAAACAAATGATTATTAAGTGTCTAATTACAGACAGTCTAGTCGTTGACTAATAGATTAGAAATAAATAAATTAAATAATAAAAAAAATAAAAATAAATGATATAATTGTTTATCTAATCACCAGATTGTGCCTACAATTACATTACATTATATTATATTTATTTTTTTTCTATTACTAGTACTGTATTAACAATGAAATTATTGTACAATAGTTATTGGTTTTACTTTTTATTTTATATTTTGTTGTCAAACATTTACAAATACAATAAATTAATTATATATATTTTATAATAATATATTTAAATATAGTATTATTTTTATTTATCTATTAAACAAAATTATTCAAAAAAATATACTATAATTTTTTTAGGATTTATTTATTAATTCAAAAATTATTTAAAATTATAATTAGAAAAAAATAATAATTAATTGTTTTTAAAAATAAATGATTATTATTTTCATTACAATAACCTGAAAATAAATATCTATATAATTTAAAACATTTTTTCAAAAAAAAATATATAAAGTAATTAGATTTTAAAAATATTTTTCTATTTTTATTGTTAATTAAATTTTTCGCTTAATTTTTGATGATAATAATAAAAAAATATATTTATTATAACACTAAACGCTATGTTTATTATTATTATTATTATTCATGTATTAAATTTCATTAATTAAATCATGCATTAAAATTGCATAATAAATTTTAATTAAATTGTTTTGCATACAAAAAAAATAGTTAATATATATATATATATAGACTAAATAATAATACATTTTTAATTTATTCATTTGACAATTTTATTTTTTTGGTGATTAATAATGTAAATAATATATATATATATATATATATATGACTATTAAAAAAATATATACATTATATTTAAAAAGTTATACAATTTATAATAATATAAATAATAGTGATATAGAAAAATATTAATTCAATTCAAAACTATTAGAGATATTTTGTTGTTGAAAAACTTAATACTAAATATATATATAAAATATATTTAAAAATTAAAATAATTAATTAATTGTGATTTCGCAAAAAAAATAAAAATATTTTTAATCAAATAAATATATTTTTATATAACTATATTTACATTTAGTGTAAAATGCAAAATAAACTAAAAATAATATAAAATAAAAAATTTTAAGTACATTGACTAATTAGTGTACTTAAATAAAAAAATATATATTAGTTTAAAGTTATATATATATATAATTGCAAATATATAGTGTATAACAAATATATACTATACATACATTATATATATGAAAATATTTTTGTTAACAGTACATGTGATATAATTATGATTATCACGTTTTAAAAAAAAATAATAAAATATATTAAATAAAATTTCATATAATAACTAGTTATATGGAAATCAAAAAAAAAAATAATTTATTGAAAAAAATGAGACAATTTTTTTTAAATATATATATAAAATGTTTATATTTTTAATTAACAAATAGTGTCTACGATAGTGAAAGTATTGCATTTTGAAAATATTATTTTAAAACTAAAATTTCTAAGAAATTTATTATTATTATTATTATTATTAGTTGATTACACTATAATTTAATTTAAATAAAATAATTGATAATAATTGAAATAATTTTGAGATTTCAATTAAATTAAACAAATTAAACAATTTTCTACTTTAACTTTAATGTTAATTAAAAATATAATGTTTTTTGTTTATTTGAAAGTAATATATATTAATAATAAAAATTTATTTCAAATTAAATTAATTGCTTAAAATAATTTATATATTTTTTGATAGCATATTATTGCACAACATATACAGTATATATATATATTTAGTAATATATTTTTAAATAATTAAATGTCATATTATTTTATATTAATATATTATAATCTCATATTATAAATACATATTTAAATAAAACAAAATTAATGATTCAATTAATAAAATGTATGTTTAATATTACATACACTAGTAATTAGATTTTGTATTATTATTATAATTATTTATTTAAAAAATACAACTACAGTAACAAACATAATAAACATACAAATTGTTATTTACGTATCATTTTATTAATAAAACATATAATAATTAGTTAATTAATATTTTTATGTTAATTAATATAATTAAAACAATCTGTTTAATTACAAATATTTCTATATATATATATATAATTTAATATATTGTATATATAATTGTTGGCAACAATAATAACATTTATTTTTATAATAAATATATGGCTAATAAATACTGTACTAAAAATAAATGCAAATATTATATATATTATACAACATATATTGTGTACAATATTAATAGACATTAAGATATATATATATAATGTATTAATTATTTTCATTTAAAAAACAATAGTTTTTTTATTGAGATTATTTATATAATATCAATAGTAATTTTAATAATAAAATAACAACATTTTTAAAAAAACATTATTTTAGTTATTAATATATTTTAACATATATAAACATTAATTATTATTATTATTATTAAATAACAATTTGAATGAATTAAAAATTTAAATAATAAATGTTTTAACATTTTTTAAAAAAATAATAATAATAAATTTTTTTAAGGATAAACTATAAATAATAAGCATAAAATTAAATAAAAAATAATAATAATAAGTAATTATTATTATTATTTATAACACAAACACAAACATAAATAATATGTATTAAAATATTTTGATATAATAACTATAAATTTATTAAAAAAAATTTTTTCATATATTCAAATAGAAACTTAAAATATAAAACTTTTTAAAAATACTATAATAAACTTATAATAATTTAAATAATAATGTATTAGATATACTGTTATAATAATAATAATAATACTGTTAATTAAACACAAAAATTTTTTTTAATAGGATATATAATATATAAAAAATATTAAATAATAATAACATAATTGACTAAATAAATAGATATCCGTTTTTTTTTGATAATAATTATTATTAATTATGGCTTATCCTATATCACACACTAGTATTTTTTTAACTACAGGTACCGGTAGTTTATATATATGTTTTAGATTGGTATACTCATACTTTCATCCTGCAGTGCCCGGACACTACTGTCCCCATCGGCTGTTAAGTTACCGATATTACTGGTACTACTAGTATTAGTAGCGGACATATAGTCGGCTAAATAGTCGTCAATAGTGGTTGTATTGGTATCTATCGGTGCTATTGTAGTAGTAGTTGGAATAGGAGTAGTAGTAGTAGTAGTAGTAGGTATGGTTGTACTATTGCTGGCACCGTTAGTAGGACTAACAGCAGCAGCAGTAGTAGTATTACTAGTAGTAGGAGTAGTAGTAGTAGTGATGTTTGATACTATCCATCCAATTGTCTCATCACTATTAGCTGCTGCACCGGTAGTATTACTACTACCACTACTACTAGTAGTAGCGGTAGTAGTGTTGATGTTGTTAGTTGTAGTAGTAATCGGAGCCTCTGTTGTATTAGTAGTAGTAGTAGTAGTAGTTGTAGTGACGGCTACTGTTTGGACAGTTGATGTCATACGAGAAGGACTGGTATGTTGTGATGGTGTTGTTGGTGCTGATGATGACATGACACCAACAACAACAGCAGCTACTAGTGTTTGATTTATAGTTGTCGTTGCTGTCGGTATCGGTGTAGTAGTAGTAGTAGTAGTAGTAATTGGCAATTGATTGTTGACTACTGTGCCATCATTTATCATCATATTGTTGGTGTTGTTGGTTTGGGCACTGGTAGTTGTTGTAGTACTAGTATAGTAAGCATCATAATCAAAACTGGTAGCATTAGTCGGTAATGTTATCATAAACTCGTTATTGTTATTAACTGGTATACTACCGGTGCTACCATTCATAATAATAAATGATGGTCTAGTAGTAGTAGTAGTAGTATTAGCAGCACTTGTAGTTGTTATGTCGGTATCAATGCTGACATTACTGGCCATACGTGACTCCATTGAACTATTATTGTTAGTAAATCTAGTAGTTTTCACCAATGATTTTGTTGATGTCGACAACGATTGAGATACCGGTGCTATAGTACTACTACTACTAGTAGTAGTTGCAACCGGTGTCGGGATATTAATAACTTTCTCAATAGTTTTGTTAGTAGTAGTAGTAGTAATGGCTCTGTTATTATTAGTAGGACTTGTAGTAGTAGTAGTAGTATATGCTGTTATACTTCTATCCTGTAGTACCGGTGCTGATGCTGATGAGCTACCGGTGCCGTTACCAGCAGCAGCACCATTGGTGGCAGCAATTTGTTCGATATATATAATAAAACCGACACTCAAGGCGATGCCTATTAGGGACAGTAGTATCAATGTTACAACAATTACACGCATACAACTGCAACCACCACCCGTTCCCGATGTTTGACTACCGTTTTGTCCTATTTTGCGTACATCATTGTAGGGCATATCCATACCATCATTATAGGTCAAGTGATGACCGCTACCGCCGTGATATGCCGGCCGATGCATCGGCGGCACCGGTACTACTAGTGAAACACCACCGTTAGAATGATGTACTCCTCCGGCTCGGCCGGTTGACGACATCATATAGCTTTCGCCACCTACCGGTGCCGTTGAAGCAGTAGACGATGATTGTTGGCCGGGACTTGATTGTTGGCTACTACTACTACTACTATCGCCACCGCAACCACTATTAAACTCGTATACCCAGGAGCTGGCTATTGACGATCCATTACCACCAATAGGATTATTAGGATTATGATTACGGTGTAGACTATGGGTAGTAGTAGTAGTATAGTAGTTGTCGACACCACCGACACCCACACCACCAGCACTACAACCGGGTTGTCCGCAACTATTGTTAGTACAGTCTTTGACACTTGTTTTGCTTGACTGTCGGCTATGGTATGTATGAAACGGATTGGTTAGGTAGTGGTGCGGATACCTGTGCTGCTGCTGCTGCTGTTGCTGCCGGTGCTGATGCTGTGGATAACGTTGTAGACTATTTGTTTGCTGTGTGTTTGAGGACACACCACCACCACCACTACCGACTAGTGTACCGGTAGACGGATGATAATGTTGCCGATGGTCGTACTCGCTGTCGTCCGGTTCGCTCAAAAAGGCCGGATTAATGACACCGTTGGCCGTATGAAAGGTATCCGCCCTCAGGATTGGTAGGTCTGTCTCCTAATAATAATAATAATAATAATAATAATAATAATATGAAACTAATAAATAAAATAATGTTTAAAAATAGTAATAAAAATAATCTAATAGTTATATATTAATAATAATAATAATTTATTTATTTTTTTTGTTGGTTTGAAATAATTGGGTTAAATTTAGCAATTGATTTATGGCTATTATTATTATTTTTTTTTAAAAAATAAATAATTATTACTGTATTTATACAATTAAAATAAATAAATTGTTTGAATAAAATTAATTTATTTTAACCAAAAAATAACAAACAAAACAAAATAAAATAAATAATTTTTTAAAATAAAAATTATGTAATATTTTTTTCCGATCATAAGTTTAAAAATAAATGTATTTTTAAAAATAGTTTTTTTTGTATATTTAGTATTTTAAATAAAATTATAATTTTTTTTTATAGATTTTAGATAATTTATTATTATTTTTTTATTTAATTAATAATAATAATTAATTAATTAATATTATTTAGTTATAACTTACGACAACATATATGGCATCTTTAACAGTCATAATTAATTAATTAATTATAATTTTGGTTAATATTTGGCAAATTTTTTTTAATTATTAATAAATTAAATAATAATAATAATAATAATACTAATTAATAACAATACTATTAGTAATTATAGATAATATATATATAATTTTTTATTATTATTTTTTTGTTGGTTTTATTTTTGTGTTAATAATATATAACAACAAAAAATACTACAATTTTTGTTTGTTTGACACAACACTATTTAATATCAATTTTATAAATTTATTGTTATTTTTTATAATTATTTTTGAATTATTAAATAATAATAATAAAAACTAATAATAATAATAATAATCACACATAGGGTTTAACACACACACACATAAATTAAATACTGTATTATTATAATACAAATTATTATTATTATTATTATTATTGACTAGTTTTACTATACACTCACACAAAAAAAAATAATAATAATAACATTACACCCAATGATTAAAATTTAAATGTCATTACATTTTTTATTTTTGTAGTCAAAGTGAAAATATTTTATTTTTTTTTAAATAATAATGTATTTAAAAATAGTAAAATTTTWTATATATATATATTAAAACACCATTATATAGATTATTATTATTATTATTATTATTATTATTATTATTTTAATACTTTTTTATGTTGGTTACAACAATGTGTTAGTAACATGTAATGTATAACTAATTTTATTATTTATTTTTTTGATATTTGTTTTATTAACACACAAACTGTTTAAACATTATATGAAAACAACAATAACATTACAAATCAATAATCTATTAATAATAATATTAATTCAAAAAAATAAAATAAAATAATTTATTATATTATAAATTAATGTTTTTATGTGTGAATCACACTAATAGTATTGATGTTTAATAGATATATAAATATATATATATTTATAATGAGAGAGAGAGCCATATATGAAATGTTAATTATTTAATTAATTATATATTTTTTCAGTAAAAATATAAACAATAAAATGTGAAAAATAAAACTAAATATACTGTATATGTATTCACATTTAAAATAAATAAAATCTCACTTTTAGTTATTAATAATTTATTACAAATCAACTAATAGTTGTTTTATATATATATATATATATACACTATATATATATACTGATAATCAATTTTTTTTAAAAACTAATTTATTAATTACTATAATATTATTATTATTAAAATAACAATTACTAATACTACTACTACTTTACACTTAATATTTAATAAAAAAAATAAAAATACAGTAATAATACTAATAATAAGTTTTTAAAAAGCACTGGTTTGACGACTAGTTTTGATTTGTATATAAAAAAATCTATAATAAAATAATTATTATATTACAGTATAAGTGTATATATATATATATATATATACTGTATATAAGTATATATATATATATATGTATATATATTCACTTGAAAAATAAACTGACGTTTTATATATATAAAGTGTTTTACAACACTAACAAAAAAAATTATGAAAAATAAAATAAAATAATAAAATGTTGTTTTTATTATACAACTACACTGTAGTTATTAAAAATAAAATAACTATTATATCATTTCTATTTGCTATTCAAATATTATAATTTACACACAAAAAAACTTTTAGTGTATTATTAGTAATACTAAAATAAAATACTAATAATAAAAAAAATAAAAACGTATTAATATTTTATTAGTGATATAATAATAATCATTGAAATTTTAGTATAACATTATTAATCATTTTGTTGATATATGAGATGTTATTACTAGTAATTTATTATTAGTATTTTTAAAGTGTATTTAGTAGTTAGCATTGAATTTTTAAATATATAATATATTATTAGTATATAATTAAACATTTTTTTCAAAATATATTTATATATATACAAAAATAATGTATATATATATATAGCATAGATAATATATTAAATTTATATACAGTATTGTTATTATAAATGGATAAAAAAAATGTTTATTAAGTGCTAATAATAATAATAATAATAATAATAATAATAATAATAATAATAATAATAATATAAAACATCAAAATAAATTTTTTTTTGTTGAAATTATAAACTTTGAATTTTTTTTATTTTGATTTTAATATTACTAATGAAATATAATATTGTTTTAATAAAAAAATATATATATATATTACAACATAAGGTTTTTAATAAATATTTTTAATAAAATAATATTACGTATACCTTATGTTTTTAATAATAATAATAATAATAATAATTGAAATAACATATATATATATATAAATTTTATGCTATAATTGATAGGAAATCAATGCAACAAAAAAATTGTTTAAAACAATATCATTTGTTTTTAATATATATATATATATCATTGATATATAATTTGATATTTTTATGTCTATAAGTGTGTGTGTGTGTAATATAAAAATAAAATAAATAAAGTTTATATATATATYGTAACTAAACAAACAATATATATATATCAATATAACTTATATGATGTTATATTTGTTGCCAATATATATATATATAATATATGATATAATAGCGGAAATAAATAAAATAAAAACGCTTACAAAATAAATATCAATGTATTATATAATATAATAATATACTAAACAATATTATTATATAATATTTAATACTAGAAATTATTGTATAACTATTTTTTAAGCAAACATAATATATATAWATATATATATATTATTATTAGTGAATATAGTATTAAAAATTTTTAAAAATAATAAAAATAAAATTGTTGTCAAGGTGAAATATAATATTTTTCAATTTAATTATAACAATTAATAATTAAAAATATTTTTTTAAATATTAAATAATAAGTACTGTGTGTATGTCATAAATATGATTAATTTAGTTTTTTTTAAAAAAATTATTAGACATTATTATTATTATTATTATTAATTGAAATTGAAAATTATTTTAAAATAGAAATATCCTATTAATTGTTATCATATATTTTTATACTATAGTATTAGTTATTAGAATTTTTAAAGTATAAATTTAGTAATTTTTATAATTATATTTATAAATGTATAAATAATTATCATATATATATATATAAATCACTTACCGTTTCTATAATATCTATAAATAATACATTAGTAATCAATTATTTATAATAACATTATATGTAAAAAAATTTTTTAATATAATAATTTAATTATTAATAATTATAAATATAAGTTTAATAATAATAATAATAATAATAATAAAAACCAATACCTAATGATAACAAACAAAAACAACATTTTAAAACAATTTTTTTTCACATTAAAAATAATATAATTTTAGTTAACATTTATATAAATAGTTTCAATAATAAGTAGTAAACAATTAAAGACTAAAAATTAAAATAATAGTAATTATTATTATTATTGTATTTTTTTAAATACAATTATAATTATAATTATAATTATTATTATTATCTGGCATTTAAAATATATGCAATTTTTTATTTTGTAGAAAATTGTTGTAAAAATTAATTTTTGATTTAATTTTTCAAATTTTCAATTTTTTGATTTTGGATTTAATATGTGAATTTGTGAACCAATATATATAACTATTAAAAAAGTTTATTATTGTGTTTAATGTTATATATACTGTATATATAATATTTGATATATTAGATACAGTAAAATAACTTTACTAATCATTTTATTTATGTAATAAATTAATTGATTAGTTGTATAATTTTTTTTAGGACAATTACTGGCAATTTTTTTTTAAAAAATAAATAAATAAATAATATTATAGTTTCTATCACTTATACTAATATATATAAAAAACATAACAATTAATTCAATAGTGTCTAAACTAACATTAGTTTTTGTATTTTATTTAATTTATGAAAACATTTTATAGATATTAACAAAAAAATATATATATATTGAATAACAGTTTGATAAAACTAAAAAATAAAATTTATTATTAAAATAAATTAATTGCAAAAGTAAATATTAATTTATTTAAAAAAAAATTGTTTTAATTTTAATTAATATACTATTAATAATATTTTTAATCAAAAAAAAATAAACAATTAATTTATCTATAAATAGTTTTTATTTAAATGATGAATATAAATTACTAATAATAATTAGTAGTACAAAAAAATAAATAATTAAAACCTAAATGTTAACTTTTTATTTACTACAAAAAAACTGACTATTGTTTAGTATAATAAATAAATAACTAAATTACTAAATAAATAAAAATTAATTGTTAATCCAAAAATAAATAAATAAAGTGATACAACATTACTAGTTTATAACATTTATACTAATTATTATTATTATTATTATTTTTGTTATAAATTTAATTGCCTGGACAATTGGTTCAATTTACTAACTAATATATATATATAAATATATATATATATATATATATATAATACTATATATAAATTCAATTCAAATGTATTGAAATAAAATACAATACATTTGGAAATAAATAAAAATAAATAAAAAATAATAATTGAAATCTCTATGGTAATGATAATACTGTTTAGTTGATTACTACATTAGTAATATAATAATAATAATTACTAAATTTATACGTGCTCAATTATGCTAATCTAACCGGACACAATTAACTGTTTTTTGATGTCCATTGAATAAAAATACACACATACACATACACACACACAAACACACACACACACATACACATACACATACACACATACACACACATATATACACATATACACACATATACACACATATACACACATATACACACATATACACACATATACACACATATACACACATATACACACATATACACACATATACACACATATACACACATATACACACA
Organism: Oppia nitens; assembly: GCF_028296485.1. Lineage (NCBI taxonomy): Eukaryota > Metazoa > Arthropoda > Arachnida > Sarcoptiformes > Oppiidae > Oppia > Oppia nitens. The sequence continues at coordinate 230,765 of NW_026533220.1, read as the reverse complement.
TATACACACATATACACACATATACACACACATACACACACATACACACACATACACACACATACACACACATACACACACATACACACACACATACACACACATAATATACCATAAAATAGACTAACAATTTTTAATGACACTATTGTGTGTGTATTTTATTGATGGTTACAGACAATTGAAAGTTAATGACTCCACAAAATTGATGCTTAAATTTAATCATTTTTTTGTTTTGTTTTGTTGGACGTCTAGTTTGTGTTCAACAAAATAAAAACAAAATAAAAACAAAAATTTTTCAAAAAACTATTACTAAAATATGACTACAATACTAATATTAAAAACTTTTATATTATATACTGTATACTGTATATATTTGGGGTTTATTTTGAAGTAAATTTTTTTTTATTGATAAATATTGTTAGATTTAATATAATTTAGTTTTTTTTGAGACAATTTAATGATACTGTTTGTCAAACAAAAAAATTATATATAATATTTTATAAAATAGTAATAATAATAATAATAAATAAAATTAAAACTAGAAATAAAGTTTTTTTTTTAAATATATATTTTTTAGTACATATGTTTAGTATATAATATAATATTTTTTTTGAAAAAAATATAAAATTTCTATTAAATTTGTTTACTATAGTATAAAACATTTTTATTTTATATACACCAAAAAAATATATCTAATATTTAGTTATCATTTGTTATTCAATGCATATTCAAACAAACAAACAAATAAACAAAAAAGTTTAAGTAAAATATATTAAATATATTATGTTTTTTTTGGGGTAAATAAATGTCAAAACAATATAAATATATAGTGTTTGACATTTATCTACCAAAACATATATAAATATATTATATTTAATATATTTTACTTAAATTTTGTTTGTTTGTTTATTTTTATTTTATAATATAAACATTATTATATAATGACTATTTGTAGACAATAAATTTTAATATTAAATATATATTATATATATTTTTTTAAAATAATCAATTTGATAAATAAATTTAATATTTAAATAAAATATTAAAATGTAGTAAAAATAAAAAATTTTAGTTTATTATTATAAAACAAACATATATTATAATATTTTTATATACACATAAACAAAAATAAAGTATATTAATAGTTAAATAAATAATATTAATATATAGTGTAAATAAAATTTATTTACTAAACTTTTATATATATATATAAAACTAACTTAAATTAAATTTTAAAAAATAAAATAAAAATATTTCTCTAATATATATTCAAATAATGTTATTTTTTCCCCTATTGTTGTTGATTTAGTTTAATAGATATATATGATATATATATATATATATTATTTGATTTTTTTTGTATGTATTTTTATTTTGTTTGTTACCTTTTCATTCAATACAATCAATAGACGGCATGTTTTTTTCAGATAAAATTATTATTATTATTATTATTAAACTGTATTACAAAAAAAAATAAATAAAATAGTTTTTATTCAACTGAAAAGTCAAATCAAATATATATATATATATTATATAACTGTATATAACTTTACTATTGAAACATATAGTCACTGAAATATATACAATATATATAGATATATAAACAATATATTTGTTTATACAAAAAAAAACAAATCAAAACTAAAATGTTTAAAAAATTTAAACTAAGAAAATAAATTGAAAAAAATTATTATTTTTAAATTTTCACTTTCACTTTCAAACAAAACAAATTGCAAATATATATAACTTTTATATAAATAATAGTTTTTTATTATTATTATTTTGTATAACACACACACACATAAACAAACACAATATATATATATATATATTATACAATAAAAAGTATTAAAATATAAAAAAAACTAATTTATTTTCAGTTAGTATTTGTGTTGTTAACAACAATTGATGTATTGATGACTGAATGAGAGTACAAATTATAAAAAAATTTATTTAAAAAAATAAAAGTTTTATATATTTTAATCGGAAATCAGAGTTTATTTTCTAATAATAAATAATATGAAAGTTTTTTTTTGAAAAATCAATTTTATGTGTGTTTTGAAGCACAGGTATATAGTTGTATACCTAATAACTAATAATAATTGTATTATTTATCAAATAATAAATAACTTTTAATAATTTTTAAAATACATATAAGTTTTTATGGTTATAGTTAGACATATACTACTGTATTGTATATTATATGTGTGGGCACTGATAGCCTCAATAATAATAATTTTTTTGTTTTGTTTTTTATCGATACTATAAATTATAACAACAATTATATATTTTTCTAACAATATATATATATATATATAGTATTATTAATAATATTGTTAATTAATTCAACTAAATTTGTTTTAAGGCATATATATATATATATACTATATATATATATAACATTGTTGTCTATCAGCCAAAAAAAATTTTGCTTGATTTTTGTTGTACACTAATTAAAATACATTTACAGTTATTGGCTATATATTTATACCATATATATACTGTACATAAATATATATGTATAGTATAAATGTATGAATAAAATCAAATAAAATCAAATGTAAAAAATAATTATTATTTTAATTTTATCGCTTTTAGCAATGCTTTCACATATATTTTGTGAAACTAAATAATGATTGAAAATTATTTTATAACTTTTTATGCTAATTATAACCCATTAAAATTTATTTAAAAAAAATAAAAACAAAAAGTTATTATAAGTTTTTTTTAATTATTGTATGTTTGATATTTAAAACTATTGTGAATATATATATATATATTATAAGTATATATACGGTATTAATAAAAACTAATCTATTTATATACAGATAACAAATATGGAAATCATAATTATTATAATATTATTATCATAAGTATTATTATTATTAATATTATTATAATTTATATATATATTAATATATTGTATATATTATAAGTGTTATTAATTTAAATATAATTTGATTTGTAGTTAACAGCCATTTAGATAAAACATAACATAAAAAAATATTTGTATTATAATTATTATTATAATGTATTATAATCTATATAAACATATTTTGACAGCAATTTGTTTTTTTATTAACAAAATTGTTAATTAGTTGTGAAAAAAATTTGTAAAAAAAATAAACTAAGCAATTAAAATTATGTGCTAAAAAATGTAAAAATTTATTTTTAAAAATAGATATAAAAATATATATACTAAACTAATTGTATATTATTTGCATTTAATTATTATTATTATTGTTGTATAAATAATTACAAATATTTATCGTAAATAACAAATTGGTTTATATTTTCAATATTATAAATATTATAAATAATATTTTATCCAAATTTTTTAATAAATCTATTTTAAAAATATAAAAATCTATATTTTATATATTTTTTTATAAAAAAATACAAAATTTATCATCATCAATTTTTTTCTATTAGTTGTCAATTTTTTTTTAAAAAATAATATTTCTATAATATTGAAATATCTATATATAATCTTAAATAGATATAAAAATTTACAATAAAAAAATTGTTACACAATATTTTTTTTAATGTTGAAAATTTCGGGACAGTTATCACACATACGGTACATACAAAGCTTATGTAGTATTTTGTGTGTTGTTATCAATGTTTTTTTATTTTGGTCAGTCAATTGAAAAATAATAAAAAGTGAAATTCAATATTATTAGAGAGAGAGAGAGAGAGAGAGAGAGAGAGATAGAGAGAGTGAAAGAGACCAGTGAAACCATATTTTTGATGATAAATTTGAGATAATAAATTTTGTCAAACATATAAACACAACACACACACACATATACACACACACATACACACACACACACACACACACATACACACACACACATACACACATACACACATACACACTTACACACATACACACATACACACATACACACATACACACATACACACACACACATACACACATACACACATACACACACACACATACACACACACACATACACACACACACACACACACACACACACACACACACACACACACACACACACACATACACACACACAYACAYACACACACAYACAYACACACACACATACACACACATACATACACACACACATACACACACATACACACAYACACACACAYACACACATAGACACACAAAAATACAGTAATATATCTAATATATGACACATTTTTTCTATGTGTTCATGCATTTTATAAAAAATATTTTATCATTTAGTCGATAGATAGACATATATATATATATATATTATAAAACATATATATACACACRCATACACAACCAACAACAACAACAAAATTGATGTCAATTATTTGTAGTATCATATAGTTATTGACAACATTTTTTTGTCACTCTCTCTCTCTCTCTCTCTCTCTCTCTCTCTCTCTCTCTCTCTCTCTCTATGCATATTATCTATTATAAATCATAGTCAAATCTAGTATAATGTATAATATAGAGGATAGTTATTTAATACCCCATTGATCAATGCTATTATATATAGAGGGCTGCCATCCTATGAGTTATTATTATTATTATTATTATTATATGCCTGTCCCCTTTGAGGCAAATTTATATATATATATATATATATATATATATATATATATATATATATATATATATATATATATATAATAATAATTTTATATGATATATACAGTTATATCTAAATGATCGATGAGCTAACAATAGTTTACAATACAATTGTGTAATATTAATAGACTACTACTACTACTATTACAATATATACAGTATATATATATATTGTGTATTAATATAAATTATCACAATTTATATATAAAATTGATATATAGTTTAAGATTACTGCTTAGTAAAGTAAATAGTATTTTACACATACACTTAATTTTTAGGTAATTAATTATATATACATATATATATATATAATTTATAATACAGTGTGAGTGTGTATGTGTGTGATATATATGATTTATGTATTGTATGTATGTATGTGTGTGTATATATGTGTGTCTGTATGTATGTGTGTGTGTATATATGTGTCTGTATGTATGTATGTGTGTGTGTGTGAGTATATATATATATATATGTGTGTGGGTGTCATATATATATATTATTTTTAGTTGTATCTATATATGTATATATATATAGTAGTATATATATATACAACTAAATAGAAAAGTTATTTAATTAACTCATATTAAATACACAAAAAAAAATAAAATAAATAATTTAAAATCAAGTTTATATTAATAAAAAATATTATAAAAATAATAATAATAATTAATAATAATAATAATGTTAGTAACTTAATAATAAAATAAATATTTATTATTAATGTGTAGACTATATATTTATTATGATTTTTTTTTATTTATTATAAATGAGACACACAAAAAATAAAAACAAAATAAAAATAGTTTTAAAAACTAATAATTTTACATTAACTATTGATTTTAACATTAACTTTTAATTAATTTTATTTTTATATTTTACAATATATTTTTTTAAAAAAAATATGAAACTAAATAATAGTCAAAAATATATATAAATTTTTACATTTCAGACAATTTTAAATTATTATTTTTTTTATTTAAGATATCTATCTATCTATAGTCATATAATGATAATAATTTTAATGCCAAAAAACTACAAATAAAAACAAAATTTTTTACAATTTACTATAAAAACACATATAAAAAAATAAATTAACAAAATAATTTACAATTTTAAACATTATCATTTTATATATATGATTTATCAATGTTATACAACCCACACACACAYACTGTATATATATATATATATATATATATATATATATATTTAATAAATCATATTTAAAAATAACAACAACAACAAAATATAATTATCTAAAAAATATTAATTTAATAAAATTATAAATTATTAAATATATAAATAAAAATATAATATCTATTGTATAAAATTATATATAAATAATAAAAATGTTAAAAATTATTATAACATAAATATAATATATATATATATGATATTTTTTAATAAACTAAATTAATTAAATCAATGAAATATTAATTTTAATCTATTGTATAAAATTATATATTAATAATTTTTTAAAAAATGTTTATAAAAAAACAATTATAACATAAATATAATATATAATGTTTTTAATAAATTAAATTAATTAATTAATTAAAATAAATAAAATCAATTTTAAAATTACAAAAAAATATAATTATCTATAATATATTAATTTTAATAAAATAATAAATTATTAAATATATAAATACTGTATTATCTATTGTATAAAAATTATATATTAATAGTAGAAAAAAATGTTTATTAATAAAAAAACGATTATAACATAAATATAATAATTATTATTTTTAAAAAAAAATACTAAATTAATTAAATTAAATTTTTTCAATAAATATCTAATTAGTTAATTAATGGAAAAAAATATATATTTATGTTTTTCCCGGTCTATACCTAAACCATACCGTTCCCCGGCATCGGGTTTCGCAATCGCGGACACCTTTCAATTCAAAATACGATTGATAACGATTGGTAATCAAATCGGTAATACCTGTCCCCAGAGGATCATCATCATCATCAGCACAGGTACCATTCATACGGTAGGCGTCACCATAGAAATGTATGACCGAACCGGTACATTGGCCACCATCGATAACAGTGCCCAGTGCGTAAAATAGTTCATTGCCTATTATATATATATATATATATATATATATATATAAATAAAATAAGCATGATCATTTTTAAAAAAAAAAATTATAATATCTATCTATCTATAGTCATATAATGATAATAATTAACAGTTTCTCTCTCTCTCTCTCTCTCTCTCTCTCTCTCTCTCTCTCTCTCTTCTACTAAATAAATAAATATAATTTTTTTTAAAGTAATCTATTTTTCTTTTAGTTCAATAAAGAAAAATATTTAATTTTTTTTTTGTCAAAAATACTGTATATAACGTGTATATACATTATATACACTTAAGTAGTTTCAATAAAAAAAAATTATATTAAATAATTAATGATTTATAATAATAAATAAAAATAATTTAACTTAATATTATTGTCAACATTCAAGATTTAATATCTTTATTAATAATAATATTAATAATACTTTTTTAAATTTCTAAAATTATTATTAATAAAATATTAATTATTACTCTCTCTCTCTCTCTCTCTCTCTCTCTCTCTCTCTCTCTCTCTCTCTCTCTCTCTCTCTCTCTCTCTCTCTCTCTCTCTCTCTCTCTCTCTCTCTCTCTCTCTCTCTCTCTCTCTCTCTCTCTCTCTCTCTCTCTCTCTCTCTCTCTCTCTCTCTCTCTCTCTCTCTCTCTCTCTCTCTCTCTCTCTCTCKCTCTCTCTCTCTCTCTCTCTCTCTCTCTCTATGATTAATGGATGAATAGTTAGCTAAATATAGTACTACAGTATGAAAGTCTACAGTATTTAACAATACTTTTAATATATTTATGTAAAAAAATAAATATTTTTTGTAAGACATCTCAATCAAACCATAATAAATAAATAGCTCTCTCTCTCTCTCTCTCTCTCCTATCAATAACTACAGTCAACTAACTAACTAACTAACCATTACTATCCTTATTAATCCAACTGATCGACGATCGGATCAACTGTTTGCGAGCACCTGTATATCCATAGGCCTCGTCCAATGTATCGTAACCGAGCCACGTATGGCCACATTGGGCATCGTTGTCTACCTGTTCCGATCGGCGTACAATGCGTGTAAAATGACCCAGACAATCATTGTATTCAGCGTATAGTAATCGTAGTCTATCGGTGCCTATTGAAACCAAAAAAAAAATGCAAAAATAATTAATTATAAGTTAAACATAATATTTAATTAATTATAAATTATAAATAATATTTAATTAATTATAAAATAAAAATAATATCTAAATAATTATAGAATAAAAATAATATTTAAATAATTATAGAATAAAAATAATATTTAATTAATTATAAAAATTAATATTGGTAATAATTATCTTAAATTAATTATAAATTAATATTAGTAATAATTATATTAAATTAATTATAAAATAATGTTTAAAATAAATATATTAATTAATTAAATAGATTATTTAAAAATAATAATATTATTTAATAATTTTTAAGTTATTAATACTTAAAAAAATAAATAATATGTACAATAAAAATTGAATTTTTATGTCAATTATTATTATTTAGTTCTTTTAAATTAAAAGTTATTAATATTACTTAAAATTAAATCATAATTACTATTATTTAATATCTTACTATTTAAGTATAAGTATATTTGTAATTTATTTATTTATTTTATTTTTATTTATAAATAACTTACCTTGACAATAGTAATTGAATATTATGTTTAAATTTATTATTATTAATACTAAGTTTTCAAATTTCATTTTTGTTTGTTTGTTATTTTATTTTATAAAACCATAACAATAATAATAAACACTTTTATTTCTATGAGTTTACAATTGTTTTTTGTTTAAACACAAAATAAAATTAATATCTATTTTATTATTTAGGATTATTAAAAATATTTTCATTAAAAATTTCAATTTTTCATTTTCAAATTGCTAGACAATTAAATCATATATGAAATATATTTTATTATAATTATTGTTATTTTTTTAAAAATTTTATTATACTATACATGAATTAATATAAATATTGTTTTTTGAAAAATAAATATTATTTAATCAAAAATGTCAACATTAATTTGCGATAAAATTATTATTATTATTATTATTATTTATCCATAATTTTTATTTTCAATTGTTTTAATTGAAATATATTTTCTGTATTACAATATATAACTGTTTCTCTGTATTTTATAATCCAATGTTAAACAAAATGATAATAATTACAATAAAATACATAAAAAATAATTAGAGCACCGGTAGTATAAAATATTTTTTTTTGATGATAACAAAAATTTTTTATATATATATATAATAGTTTATGACATTTACACACTATTATCTAATATACAGTAGTATTACATTATAGTTTATTATTATTATTATTAAAAAAATTTAGATAATAAAAACAATAACACACACACACATAGATATTATGGAAATTAAATGAAATATATTTTTTTTTTAAAAAATGTTGTTTTTAATATTTATTTAGACATTAAATCTTTACTTTAATTTTTTTTAAAATAATAATAATATTTTTATATACAGTAGTATATTAGTGAATAAATGAAAAAAATAATATAACATTAATAAAAAATTTTATTCAAATTGAATATATAGTAGAAATTATTATTAATTTTTATGCATATATATATATATATATATATATAATTTTATGTGTATTTATTTAATAATAATAATAATAATAATAATAATTTTTAAAGTTTACAATAAATTTAACTTAAATATATAAACTTTATTTTTTTTATTTGTTTGTTATATATAATGCTGTCTCAAATATTTTTATTATATTTTGCTATAAATGCAAATTTTTGTTGTTTTTAAAAAAAAAATTTTATATAATAATAATAATAATAATAATACCAAAAAAATAAGTTATGACTTATTAAACAAGTCATCTAAAAATTTATCATAATTTTTTTAAAAATGTTTTTATTAAAATACATTATTATTATTATTATTATTATAAATTATATCATTATATTAAATATTTAAATGTATAAAAATAAAATAAAAATATTACATTTAATTAATCATAAAAAAAATATTTTATATATTTTTATAATTATTTAAATCAACTTGGTGTAATTTTTTTAAAAAAATCTTATTAGATAAAATTTTTAAAACAATTTTAAAAAATAAATAAAATATGTTTTCAATAAAACTATATAAAAATAAAATTAAAAAAATATACTTTTTTAAAACAAAAACTAAAACTATAAACAAATCTAAACAACAAACAAATATGAAAAAAAAAATTTTTTTAAACAATTGTTTTGACAGTTATTTTTTTTGTCAAACAAAACCAATATATTATATAACAGTTATAAATAAAATAAAATAAAATAAATAGTTTTTTATTTGTCAACCGTTGGGTATATTTTTTTCATATCAATAGCCTTAAGCTAATAATAAGTTAATATTATAGTTGAATGTATAGAAAAATATTATATATTTATTTGAAAAATATTTACTAAATAAATAAATCTAATAAAACAAATTTTTTTAAAACAAATCTATTTTTTTTTTGTTCAATAAAGAAAAATATTTATTTTTTCTTAAAAATACTGTATATATATATATATAGTATAAACACTTAAGTAGTTTAAATAAAAAAAATTATTTTATATTAAATATCTAATGATATATAATCATCAATAATAAAAACTTAAATATAAAATAAAAAATTTTAAAAATAATTTAACTTAATATTATTGTCAACACTCAAGATTTAATATCTATATTAATAATAATATTAATATTAATAATACTTTTTTAGAAAAAAATTACTAAAATTTTTATTAATAAAATATTAATGAATTTTTCTCTCTCTCTCTCTCTCTCTCTCTCTCTCTCTCTCTCTCTCTCTCTGATTAATGAATGAATAGTTAGTTAAATATATATTACTATAGTATGAAAGTCATTGTATTTAAAAATACTTTTATAATATATTTATGTATATAAAAAATATATTTCTGTATGACATCTCAATCAAACCATAATAAATAAATAGCTCTCTCTCTCTCTCTCTCTCTCTCTCTCTCTCTCTCTCTCTCTATTGTATGTTAAAGACCAGTAAATAATTTAATTTGAAATGA
>NW_026533220.1:210000-217500 GCF_028296485.1 Oppia nitens | reverse complement strand
TATAACACCACAAAAAAAATCCATAATTTTTTTTTATTTAACAGAGACATCAAAACAAACAGTCAGTCAGTCAGTCACTCACCTAATAGTGTATATGACTGTCTAGTTATGTGATTATATATATATATATATATATATGTATATATTTAATATATATTATATAATATATATATATATATGAGGTGTCGTTGTCTCCGGTTTAGTCGTGTTTTAATTTTTTCTGGCACTGACTGATCACTGATCCTATAAATTGTGTTTTGTTTGGATATATATATATATATATATATATATATATATATATATATGTTTGGATAGTTTACAACAAATATATATATAWATAAATAGTTTTAATATATTGTTTTTTTCTCTCTCTCTCTCTCTAAAAATAATAATAATAAAAAATGTGAGATAAACTATATGTTCACCAAAAAAAAAAATAAGTAAATAATTGTGTTTACGATATATATATATGTAGTTTTGTTTTGGGATTTTGTTGTTTTTGTTGTATACTTATGTTATAGTGTTATAAATCAATCAAAAAAAAATTTTTTTTTGTGTATAGTTTCATATACTGTAATATAATATCTATCACAAGTTTTTTTTATATATATATATATATTAATAATAATAATAATATTTTGTTGTCTGTAATATATATATATATATATATATATATAATTTTATTTGTTATTGATTTTTTAAAAATATTATATACATATAAAATTTATATAYACTTTATTTAAATGGCATTGATAACACACTTATAAATTTATTTGTTATTTTATTTATAACATATATTTATTATAATAATAATAATAATAATAAAATACCTAAAGTATTATAATATTAATTATAATATCAGTATATTATTAATACAATTTTCAATCAATATTAATAATAAATATAATATTAATTATTATTATTATTCATATATTTCTATATTGAATAGTATTGACCCATAATATTGTGTCACAAATATAATATACAGTATTATTATTATTATTATTATTAATAAATACTTTAAGTACTATTCAATATACATATACTATATATATATATATATATATTGATAATATATTCATATTTAATATGAGATATTTATAATATTAAATATATATATATATATATGAAATAAGTAAGTAATTTGAGAAATAAAAAAAAAGTTTTTTTTTTACTTTATTTGTTTGATATATATATATATATATTGTTATTATTTTTGTTATTGACACTATATCTTAGGGATATTATACTGTATTATATATATATATATATATATATACTAAACTAATACTAACTTTTATTTCTACTAAATATAATTGTTTTGTAGAGTTCAGCAATAATACTATTACTACTACTACTACTACTACTACTACTACTACTACTACTACTACTACTACTACTACTACTACTACTACTACTACTACTACTACTACTACTACTACTACTACTACTACTACTACTACTAATAATAATAATAATAATAATAATAATAATAATAATAATAATAATAATAATAATAATAATAGCGACGACAACAACAAAAATAAAAGTTTGTTTTACTATTAGTCAGTATTTATTATATAAATTTATATATACTATATATATGTATATATATATATGTATATATATATATATATATATATATATATATATATATATATATATATATATATATATATATATATATATATATATCTGTAAAATAATAATAATAATATATTATTCACACAYACAGAATATTCTTGAAATTTCATACATAAATATATACTGTATATACAGTATATAAAAAAAATTTGTGAATAAAATATATGATTAGATCAGCAAATATATAGCCATTTGTCTATAAGTCTATATCTGTTATAATAATAATAATAATAATAATAATAAATATACTTTAAACAAATATGAGGCTAGACTTACTAATATTATAAATAAATGTGAAAAAAACAAAAAAAATAAAAAAAAAAATAAATAAATTATAAAAAATAAAAACAAACTTGGATATATATATATTGAAAAGTTAAATAATAATAATAATAAAAAAATTATTTTAAACTAAAGTTATTAAATATAATGTGTTTGTGACTTTAGTTGTGTTTTATTATTTTATTTTATTTTTTTTTGAAACCCATATATAAATTTATTTTAACATAATTTATTATCATAGTATTGTTGAGTATATATATATATATAYAGTATATACATTTTATATATATATATATATTGTTACTATGAATTTTGTTGGCAAAACAATATACAGTGTATAATGTATATATTCATAAAATAATAATAATAATAATAATAAACTTTTAAATAAAACTAAATTTTAATAAATAAATTTAAGGCAAGTTTTTGTGGAAATTTTCTATTGTTTTTATTCAACAACAAAAAAATAATAATACTATTTTTGACATTTAATAATAATAAAAAAATATAATAAAATATTTATAATCTTTTTTTGTTTGTTTGTTATATTAATAATAACAACACATTTATTAAATTAAAACAAACAAATATTATTCACTAAAAAAAATAATTTATTTGTAAGTAAATTACAGTTATTATTATTATTATTATTATTTAATTACTTAAATTATAAAATATTTTATTCAAAAATATTACTAATAATTAATTCAACAACAAAAAAAAATACTGAAAACTAATAATAATATAAAATTAGTTTTATTTAATGATCTAATAATAAAGTAATAATAATAATAATAATTTTTTTAAATATAAATTTTTAAACAAAAAACAGTAAATCAATATTTTCATTGTTTGTGTGTTTTATATATAWATAAAACAAATATATTATATAATAATAACATAATAGACTGTATTATACCGTTATATATGTTATACTGAATTACATAATAATAATTATTATAATTATAATAACAACCAATAACTACCTAACCGTGTGGTGTGTCCGTGACCTTCAAAATCAATAGCAACAACACCAACATACCGGTGCCCACACACACACACACACACACACACACACACCCAACACCACTAACAACAACAACAATGATAACAACCACTGACATTAGCTACATGAGCGATGATGAGGATGATAACCAACTAACCTATCGTATAGCAGCAAACATTAGCAATACTATACTGTTGGCGGCTACCGGTGCTGCCGGGTCTCACATGTCAAGCACCGACACCGACACCGACGACCAAACAATCCTAACTATCAATATCTCATCCCCGGTCGGTGGCGGTAACCAAACATCTTCAATACAAACCGAAGGTGTATCGGCACCGTTGGTCATCATATGCTACTCCCTGATCATTATGGTCTCCCTGTGCGGTAATCTACTGGTTTGTAAGGTTGCTTTCGGCCAGAAAGATATGCGTACGACAACCAACATGTTGATAGCATCCCTGGCCTGTTCGGACATTGTTATGACCGGGTTTAACATACCGTTTAATGTGGCCCGACTGCTACTGTTGGACTGGCCATTCGGTCAGGTACTATGTATTGCCGTACCGTTTGTACAGGTATCGTGTGTATATGTATCTACGATAACGATGACCGTAATAGCCGTCCATCGATTGGTTACGGTAACCCAGAAACGGACAACCCATACGTTTGCACCCGGAAAAATTGCCGCCACTGTCGGCTGCGTATGGCTACTGGCCGGTACCCTATCCCTACCRCATGCGGGTTTCAATCGACTGACCAATGTGTTGGTCGACGGGGAAAGTAAGGTCCGCTGTCGACCAAACTATCAGATGTTTGGCGGATCGGTTAGCCTCAGGTCATTGATGTTGTTCCTGTCGCTGGAGATAGTGATTACACAATATCTGTTACCATTGTCCATAACAATGGTTATGTATGTTAAGATTGGTTGGATAATATCTAAACAAGGTAAACTGATTGGGAAGTTAAGCGATGAACGAAAACGTAGACAATCGGAGGCCAAAAGGAGGCGTATATTTATGTATGTATTGATTAGTAGTATTATTAATTTTGTTGTTGTTATTGGTGGGGGTGGTTGGGGTGTGGGTTAGGTAGGTTAGGTGTGAATGTTTTTTTGTTGTTGATATCTCATATATATATATATATATATATATATATGTTTATTAGTATATTTGTATAATTTTTTTGTTGTTTGTGGGGGTGGTTGGGGTGTGGGTTGGTTAGGGTTTGAATGTTTGTTTTAATATCTCATATGTTTATTAGTATATTAATATAATTTTTATTGTATAAAAAAGGAGGCGTATATTTATGTATGTATTGATTAGTATTATTATTTTTGTTGTTGTTATTGGTGGGGGTGGTTGGGGTGTGGGTTAGGTAGGTTGGGTTTGAATGTGTTTTTTTGTTGTTGATATCTCATATATATATATATATATATATATGTTTATTAATATATTTGTATATTTTTTTTGGTTGTTATTGGGGGTGATTGGGGTGATGTGGGGAGGGTTTGAATGTTTGTTTGTTTTGATATCTCTTATATGTTCATTAGTATATTAGTATAATATTTATTTTAAAAAAAATTATTTTTTTTAAATATGATTTAATTGAATTTATTTATTGAATTTTGTTTGATTGTCTGTTTTATTTTAAAAAATAATTAATTTTTATTATTAATTAATATATTAATTATTGTTATGTGAAGTATATTATCATTATTTGTATGTATTTTTGCAAAAAAAATATATTTTCATTTTTAGAGCAATTATTATAATTATTATAATCTCTTTTTTAAAAAAAATAATTGATTAATTGATAAAAAAAATCTGATAATTAATTTTTCTAATAATAATAATAATATTAATCATATTTAAAATTGATTTTTTTATTTGTTGTAAATATATTACTAATTTATTATTATTATTATTTTGTCTGAAAATTTTATTTTATTTTATTTATTATCTTTTATTAGACACAAATCTAATACACAAAAAAATAATCAATAATTTATTGTACAATGTATTTGCCGTATATATACAGTATATATATATATATATATATATATACTGATTTTATTTGTTTTTATTATTTACACTATTTCAGCGAATAATTGATTTTAGTCACCAAATAGATAACACCAACAAAAAAATTTTAGTATTATTTTTTTATTTCACATTTAAAATGAAAAAAAAAATTGTATTATCAATATATACATTAGTCTATATATTGTTACAAAATAATGATAATAATATATTTAATATATGTTTTGTTTTTTGTTTTAACAATTATTGTCTACATATTATTTACAGTATATATAATTATATATATATATATATATGCGATAATTGAATATTGAATTTCTATTAGTGGTCTATATATTGCGGTTATACTTGAAAGCCCATAAAATATTTATTATTATTATTATTTTTGTTGATGTAATAAAATATAAAAATTTATTATTAAGTGTTAAATTAGTAATAGTAATCAATAAAATAAAAATATTTATTGAATTTAGTTTAATAGTATTTATTAAAAAATAAAATTATTAATACAACATTTTTGTTTGGTATATTATTTATTTATTTTAAATATTTAATTTTTTGAAAAAATAGTAATAATTATAATATTTGGATATTAAATATTTTTCTAATAAAAAAATATTTATATCTATAATTATCAGTGAAAAAACATATGTAAAATATATGTCAATCTATTATCATTAATAATAATAATAATAATAACAATAATCTGTTATATTTATAAACAAAAATAATATAATAAAAAACTTAATACTATAAGACTCTTACAGTATATATATATATAACTAAATAATAATAATAATATTTTTATTATATATAYAGTATATATAAAGATAAATAGCGACGCTTTTAGTTTATAATGATTTATAATAACAACTAATAGATAATATAATTTCAATAATAAAAATAAAAAATTAAAAGAAAATAGATTTATATTTTTTTAGTGTTAAAAACATAAAAAGCTTTGTATTGTATTTTGTTTTATTTATTTTTCATTATTATTATTATTATTTAAGATAATGATTGCAAAACATTTGGCATTTTATTTTACACACAAATATTTTGCGTGCAATTAAATATAAAACTATAATTTTTTTAAATGACAATTAATTTATATTAATATATATTAAATAATAATAATAATAATAATATTATTTTTATTATTATCATAATCATTTAATAACAATTATCATTATAATTATTATAAATTATTTTTTCCTATAAAAAATACTTAAATAAATAGTTATTAATTTATTTATTGAAAATTATTTTTTTTGTAAAAATTTAAATTTTTTATATTATTTTTTTTAATTATTTAATTTATCATTATTTTTCAGGTTAGCCATAGCTGTGGCCACGTTTGCCGTTTGCTGGTAAGTACTGTATAAATATATATAATATATAACTTTATATATCATATAAATATATATAAATAAATAACTATATTATATAAATAATATATAATAATAAATTTTGTATTTAATTTAAATACATTATATGTATATATATATATACTGTATATTTCAATCTATATATATGTTTGGATGTATTATGCATTTTAATGTTTTATTTATAGTTGAAAAAGTTAACCTAGTTTATTTTTTATTTTTCTAAAATACCAAATAAATAAATAAATATAAATTGTTAAGCGCTAGAAATATATTTATATATATATATATATATATAAAGTTGATAATCATTTTATGTGTTAATTAAATTTAATTAATAAAATAACATAAACTTAGTTTAAATTTACTTTTAAATAATAATACAGATTAAATATTTTATTAGATACAACAATAAAAAAATAAAATAAAAACACATTTTATTGAATTATTTTATTATTTTAATTTTATTGCTAATTGAATATAAATTTTTAAAATCAAAATTAATTAATTAATTTTATTTTTGTTGCACACTTTCAATGATTTAAATATTTTATATTTATTTTTTTGTTTTATTAATTTAAAATTTTTATTTCTTTATATATATATATATATATATATAAATGTATTAAAAATGCATGAAATATTAAAATATGGTTTTTTAAAAAATTATTTATAATGAGAAAAAAATATATATAAATTTTAATTTGTTAGAAATTGTATATTTAATAATTTATTTAACAATTTAATTAATATAAATTAATTGTTACAATATTTGTTACAATTATTATTATTATTATTATTACTATAACAAACAAAAAATTTATATAATAGTATATAATATACTTTATGACAAACTTGTCAACTAAATTTATATATAGTTGATAAAATATGTATGTACATGTAATTATGTGTGTATGTATGTGTGTGTGTATGTATGTGTGTATGTATGTATGTATGTATGTATGTATGTATGTATGTATGTATGTATGTATGTATGTATGTATGTATGTATGTATGTATGTATGTATGTATGTATGTATGTATGTATGTATGTATGTATGTATGTATGTATGTATGTATGTATGTATGTATGTATGTATGTATGTATGTATGAATGTGTATATGTGTATATGTGTATGTA
>NW_026533220.1:200000-205000 GCF_028296485.1 Oppia nitens | reverse complement strand
CAATCAACACATATGATATATACAGTACACACACACGCAAAATAATCAAACAAACAAACAACAAAAAAATAAAGTAAAAGTAAAATTTGTGACTATAATAATGCCATTCAAACACACATACATATAAACATACAAACATATAGATACACACACACACATACATACACACATACACATATACCGACATGCATATATATGCACACATACATTGACACATACATAGATACATACCCACATACATACAGTCACGCATATATATACATACACACACACACACACATACATAGATACACACACACATACATAGATACACACACATATACTCACACACATACACACATACACATATACATACATAGATACACACATAGATACACACACACACACACACATACATACATACATACATACATACATACATACATACATACATACATACATACATACATACATACATACATACACACACATACATACACACTCACACACACGCAATACTAGTTATTGACGTATATTTATATTGAAATAACTACAAAGCAAATTAAAAGTTTTATAAATTATTTTTTTTAAATGTTTGTGTTTAAAAATATTAAAGGTTAGTATACAGTAGGCGTGTATATATACTGTATATATACAGTATATTCAATATATTGTTTGTTTTTTTCATTTTTTTATGTTGCTTTAGGCGCTTAAACTTAAACAGTTTATAGTATTAATAGTGTTATTATTATTATTTTATTTGTAAACAATTTTAATATTTTTTTTCGTCGAAAATATAAAGAATATTCTGTTGAAACTAGAAATAAGAAAATTATTTACATTAGTATTTTGTTAACAATTTAAAAAAAATTAATTTATTATTATATATATATTTATAATTAGGTTTTTTTCAGTAAACTTATTCGTAAAAAAAATAATATCTAATTAAACAGAAAAAAATAATAATAAATTTAGTTATTTTTAGTAAAAAAAAATTGTTATGTATTTTGCAATAAATTATATTTCATTTCTAGTATTATATATATATATAAATAAATTTCTTAGAATTTAAATGTTTTTTAATTAATTAATTATTTTTAGAATTTCTTTAAAAAATTTATTAATAATTAATTTAATTTTTTAAAAAAACATTTGAATTTATAAAATTGAAAATTTTTCTAATTAATTAAATTTATTTATTTAATAAATTACTAATTATTTATATTTATTTTTGTTATTATTTAGTGTCATTGGTTTGCTATGTCATCAGTTTGCTATAAGTAAGTGTTTTATACTATACTATACTAAATAAATATATCAATAAATAAATATATATATAAATCATAAAAATTCATAAAACTTATAATTTTGATAAAACTAATTAAAAAAATTTTTTGTATATATTTTACTAAAAAAAATTTAATTCATTTAGAAAAATAAATACTAATAAAGTTTGTTTGATTTGATTGTTTGTTTGATTTATTTTTATTTTTTTTTGTTTCTAATATATCTATAAAAATATTCAATTTATAAAACATATGTTAGAAATCTCATATAAAAAAACTATTGGTATTATTATAGTATAATTAATATACTATTTATTTAGTATTTAATAATAATAATAATAATAATAATATTCAAATAATAATTTTTCCTAATTAATTATTGATAATTTAATTTATATATATATTTATTATTACAGTATAACAATTTTAATTTACATTAACATTTAAGATTCCCAATAGTTTTATTAAAATTATATATATATATATATTATTAATTAATTACAGCAAACAAAACAATAATATAAATAATAATAAATATTTAAATTTTTCATCGGAAAAAAACATATTATTTTAAATAATAAGGATTTATTTAATTAATTAATATTAATATATATATATGTATATAAATATTTAATGTGATAAAAACTGTTTTTATATTATTATTATATATTATTATTATTATTATTTAATTAATCTCATGTATTAGCATTTTATCAGATAGTTTTTTTTAATTAGTAGTTTAAGTTAGTAGTAGTAATGAAAAACATGTTAATTAATATAAATGATGTTTTTATTATTATTATTATTAGTTGTTATGCAAATAAATTTTCACTCATTATTTTTTTTAAAAAAAACTTTATATTATAATTAATATTAAATACTAGACTATTGATTAAATTTTATATATAGGGTTTATAAAGTAATATATAGTCTACTAAATATAAAATTAATTAATTAATTAATATTTTTTATTTTAAAATATTTTATAATTTGAGTCAAATAAATAGAATTATTTTACAATTTTTAATATAAGTATAATTTTAATAATAAAATGTTTAAATTTTTACATTAATTAGTTATTAATTATGTTTTATTTTAAATTATTTTTTAGTTGAGTCAAATAAATAAAATTATTTTACAATTTTAATATAAGTATAATAATAAAATAATAATTATATTTTTAAACAGTTTGTATTATTTTTATTATAAAAAAAATAAATAAAATTATATTGAAATTGTTTATTATTATTATTTTATAAATATATTTTTAAATTAATTTAATTATTATTATTATTATTATTATTATTTTAGTCCAATCATCTATTGCTGGCTCAACGAAAAGTTTCGTAACGGCGCTAAACAATCAATTGAATCGATCGGCAAATGTTTATTACCGATAAAATAATAATAATAATAATATTTTTTAATATATATATATATAAAACTGTAAGTTATATAATATACATATATATATATATTTATATACTAAAAAATAAATATCATATATAGACTATATATATATATATAAAAAATTTTACATTTTATGTAAGAAATTGTTAATTTTTTTGTAGTAATATAATAATTATTTTTATTGATTATTATTATTATTATTACTTGAATAATAATAATAATAGTATATAAAAATTATATATAAAAATAACTTAATTTAAAGCAAAATGTTTGCCGATATAATGATAATTGATTTAATTCAAAACGTGTTCAGGGTACAAATATTATTATTAACTAATAATAATAATAATAATAATAATAATAATAATAATACAATAAATATACTTAGTAGTAATTGTTGTAGTTCAATGATTATATTATATGTAATATAAATTAATTGATCAGGGTTAAATTATTTCTATCATCAATATATATTTATAAAACAAAATAATAAAAATTAATTGACTAAAATAATCAACTAATAGCAATTGTTTAATTTAATTAATTAAATTTAATTGTTAAATTATACTAGAATTTAGTAAATGTTTTTTTTGATCAAAAAAAACTATTATTATAGATTTAAAATAAATAAATAAATGTATGAAATAAATATTAAAATTATTTTTTAAAAAACATTAATATTATTTGATTTGATTGATTGATTTTATCAAAAATAAAATAACAATAATAATAATAATAATGTTGAAAAAAATAATAAAATTTATGATATATTTATTATTAATAATAATGAGAAACATTTTTTTTATATATACAAAGTGTTAATAATAATAATAATTTATAGGATATCCATTAACTTATGTTTTTTATATTATTATTATTATTATTATTTATATTTATCATTATTATGTAGTTTTAATATTTATAATATAAATATATATTAGGTGTGTGTTAAATAAAAAAAAATATTTATATTATATTGTTATTATAGTATAACAATTTTTTAAATATATATATATATATAATATATTGATTTATATATTGATGATTGTACTGTATATTATAATATTAAACATTTAATAACAACAATAATAAATATCAATAAATAAAATGTGTTATAACTATAAATAAATAATATTCAGAAATAGCAACAAAAAAATATTAATAAAATAATAATAATATTAATATTAATAGAGATTATTGACATTTGTATTATATATTTACAAATATATTTTATATACAATATATTTCCCCTAATGTTATCATATATATAGTATATATRTATACTAAATAAAAATTATTTATTTATAGTAGCAATAGTAATAATCACATAATATAAATATTTAAATATATATATAACAATTTCTATAATAGACTAGAAATGATTTATAATTTAATTACATTATATATTAATATATATATAAATTTATATGTTTTTCATTGTTATTATCTTTTAATATAAAAAAAATTTATAAATAAAATGTTATTTATGTTATTGTTATTAAATTTTTAAAATATATTTATTGCTGTTATTATTATTATTATTATTGTAATTTGTATAAATAATTATTAAAAATAAATAATATTTATGTTTTTTTTTAAAAAGTGTAGTAAAATAAATGAATATTTTTGTTAAATAATTTAATAATTTTTAAAAAAATATCACAAATTATATGTTCACTAAATAATAACTACATTAAAAAAAATTTGTTATTAATAATTATAATATAACTGATTATTATTTAATTAGACTATTTTGTAGTTGAAATAAAATATTTGTAAAAAAATTGTAACAATTTGTTTTTGAATGACAATGTAATTGTAAAAAATTTGACAAAAAATTAATAAATATTTATTTATTTAAATTTATAAATAAAATAAAAATTGAAGACAAATTGAAAAATTAATAATCTGTTAATAATTTGCTTTTTTAAAATAATATCTAAAATAATTTTTTATTTAAAAAAATAATTATTTTTTAGTAGTTTTTTTTCATTTCTAATAATAATAATTTATTTTTTATATTAAAATTATTTTTTAAAACTATATGAATAGTATATGATATATATATAAACTGTTTTAATGATGTTGTTATATGATATGATTACTAGTGTTGAAAAAAATAATATAAAATGTTTTTTATAAAAAAAATTTCTAATTATAGTAAAAGATTTACAAACAACACACAAATATATATATATATATATATATATATATCTCATAATCAGTTAAAAGTGCTGTAATTTTGTTGGATATAAAAAGTTTAATTTCAAACTAAACATTACTTTAATACTTGAAAAGTCTATATAAGATTATATATATATATAT